>NC_141614.1:27659863-27787363 GCF_047967505.1 Dipteris shenzhenensis | reverse complement strand
CATGGATCTAGGTCTTTGAATTGAATCTAACCACATTCATATGGGTGTTCCTTGCTTGTTCCTAGATGACTTTAGCATGTTCGGGAAGAAATCCAAGAACCTAAATTAGTTGCGATTGTTTATCGAGAAGTGCAAAAGAATTAGGTAAAAAGAAAACTCATTTTGGGGCCTTTTGGCCAAAATGAAAAATCCATCTACAAGGTCAACATTTACTTGGGTGTAGCCAATTGCGAAACTATTTTTGGGGCCATTTTGGGGCCGTGATGCGATGTGCTTCTACGTGAATATTTGAATTTTGCATGGACCCATGCTCTCGCTGAAAATTTTTCCAACATCATGAACGTGCACTGGCGTAATAATGAGACACAATCTTATCATCGTCAATAGCACAGAGCTCGACACATGGCACTATATGCATTTACTCATGAGCACAGAGACTGCTGCTCTACCTTTGGCCTAACTACATCGTGCAGCCTTTGCCTTGCCATGTTTGCTTGTGCAGCTTCGCCATCTTTCATTGTGCAACACAATCTTTTGTTGCACTGACCACCGTGCTAGTTTGAGCACAACCACGTTGGCCTGATAATAGCACAAAACTTTTGCCTTGCCACTGTCATTACGTAGCTTCGCCTATCACTACACAACACAATCTTTGGCTATGCTGACCACAGTGCTAGTTCAAACAATGATGTTGGCATGGAGAGTTGGCACGAAGACCAACCGGGCATGTCAATCTCTAACAGGACCCCTCAAGGTCCATATCTGCAACCACCGCACTGGATGTTAGATCTATTTTAGTTCTATTTTAAAGATATTTTAGTCATATTACTCCTTGTGTAACAATTGCTCAACCACTGCACACGTTCTTGGAGCTATTTTAGTTCCAAGGTAAGGAAAATGTAGCATTTACAATTTAGTATAGTTTCCTTGCAACCACCGCGTTGGTTATTGGAGTTATTATAGTTCTAAAGCACTACGTTATTGGAACCAATTTCATGACCATAAGAATAGTTTTTCCAACAATTTTTTGTGCAACGATCCCTATGGTTACAATAAAATGTAAACGAGGGCAAAAATATGCCATTTGTTCTCCATTAGAGCTACTTTCACTACCGAAGTAACAGCCAACAATAGTTTTGGCGATAATGGTACTACAATGAAATTGAAACAAAAGAAATTACATTCGAGAGTTTTTGCCATAATAGTATTACATAGAAATTGAAACAAAATAAATTACATCCGAAGTAAACATTTAACAAAATAGATTACATACAAAGATGCTAGCACTTTGTTTTTGTGACACTTCTTTAAGCACTTGTTGACACCACCACTATGGCAGGACTAGGTGTCACTTTTTGCCCTTGTTAGCACTTTCTTACACTTTTGACCTAGTTCCTTGTATGCAAGGGACAATACGAGCACCTCATAGTGCTATTGTAGGTAGGAATTTCTTACAATTTTGACCTGGAACTCCTCGTATGCAGGGGATAATATGAGCACCTCATAATTGAAATAACCTTTTTCATAGTAACTTCAAAAGTTAAGGCACTAGAAAAGGGAACTCAACTTGGAGATGAGCTCAATCGAGCACAATATTTGACATCGGACATGGAACTCAACTTGGCACTGAGCTCTAGCACACTGATGCATGCTCTCAGTGCGTTAGAGCTGATGACCAAGTTGAGTTCCTTCCCCAGTGCCGAAGGTTGTGTACTATTACGAGAGGCTCAACACCAAGTTGAGTTTATTCCTAGTGCCTCACGAAACAACGACAACCTGTTTTCCTTAGCTCCCCATCCATTGTGATGCTTTGGAAGTAGACTCCTTCAAAGGTTGTGATGGATTGGGAGTATATTGAGTCTCTACTTCCTCAAGAGTCTTTGATGCAGACTTGGGTGTCTCAATTACTTTAATTGGAGATTGAGCAATTATGAATCGAATGGCATGAGCCACAAATGTATATAGTTCTACATTGAAATATGTAGACATTGAGGATTGTGAGCCCTTCACATCAAATATTTCATTGAGGAGCATGCTCTCCACCCACAGCTATATGGATCATTTTGCTCTACAACCTTGCATCATTGTAAGTCCATTGCTTCTTGCAAGTCACCATCATAGTTTGTACTTGTTCAATTGCACTTATTAACCTTGATGTGGATCTATCCATCATAACATACAAGGGAATGAATAAGTGCATCGCAAAAGATACATACCATGAAAGTTACAATGCATTAAGAGTATACTTATGCTAACACATTGCCATGATATCTTGGCATTGAATTGGCAAAATAGCATTTATTGGCTTGTAGGTCGAAAGCTACCAAACTCCAATGTTTCCTGCATGGCCAATTAAGAATCTTTATTGTTTGACTTCATCTTACATATCGCACAGTTGCAGTGTCACTTACATCTCATTATATGAAAAAACGATAACTCATACGTTGTCCATATTGAGAGTTTACAGCCACGTGAAAATATCTTCTATTGACTTTTTTTTATTATTGAGCCATGTAGAAAGAAGGGAATCTATGATATATACACACTTTGCAAAATTTACAGGAAACCAAGATATACTGCATCAAAAAATAACCAAACATTAGCTCATTAGATCTAATCAATATATAAATACTAAGCCAAGATAAAGTTTGTATCAAACCTGAGTGCAGCCATTATAATTTTACCATTAATCTCTTTTCCTTAATATCTTAGGATTTGAAACTCTTCTGCACCAAATGATAGATATTGAGGTCGCTGTGCAATCACAACCTGAATATCAAAGTTGCTTCCTATTTCTTGTAGGTTGGATGAATCTTTAGAATTCTTAAGCGTGAGCCATGCCATCATCATATCCTCTGAGTTTCCATAGAAGCAAAGTAGTTGACTCTCTAAATCAGGAAAGTCTTTCGGTGATCCTTTTATTGTCATAAATATTTCACTTTCAGTTTTTCCAGCAATCACCATATCAATTAAACTTAAAGGAAATATTGTGGCCTTCTTGACTCCACGGGAACTCATTTCTTCTTCCTTCCCCTCTACCATCTATAAAACATACAAAAGCTTGTGAGATTGATAGGTTACAGTTAAATGTAATGCTTGTAAAAGAAAAGTAAAGGATTTTACCAAAATATGTGTCCGTGATTTCTTTGCGTAATCTTGTGAACCAGGAAGATCATCCATGTCATCATCTACATCACCTTCGTCTTTATCCTGGGAGCCATCAAGATCTTCCATGTCATCATCTCCAATCCTCTTATGTTCCACCTCTTTCTCAATCATAGCCAACAATTAGATCAGCTTGCAAGTGGAAGTGTGCCATGCAACCCTTTCTTTCAATAATATTAGTGGAATACCCTTTTCTTAGAAGATCTTCGAAAAGATATCCCATCCATAATAGGGTGACCTCCCAATTAGGTAGTTGCAAGTATTCCAGCATAGTAATCAAAAGACTTCCACTTTTTGGATGACATTCATAGATTTTGGAGTGCACTTGATGATGAGAGGACCTATGGATTTCTTTCTCCTCTAGCATGAGACGCAAACTCTTGGAAGTCCCCCTTATGTTATGTTGTAGAGACTGGTCAAGATATGTACTCTGCATGCATAAGAGGAATGATTCAAGGCATTGGATCTTTAATCCACATTCTCTCTTGCTTGTCTTGGATGCATACCCACCATTGTAGATCTTGAAATCAGAGGCATAAACTTTCTCCAAAGTGTTATATATCTCTTCCTTGTTTTCTTTATTGAGAAAAATCACAATATTGCAAATTCCATCTCTACTAATGGTGGTATATAGTATTCTATCGATAAATTGGCAAATATCATTGGAAGAAATCTCATTAATAAAGAATACTTGGGGCTTATCCCAGCTTGTTTCTTCAATTAAAAAGTCCTCATCTGAAATGCCCCTATACGCTACAAGCTTTCTAGATTCTAAAGTGATGTTCACATTGAATTGAAAGCCATGGTTGACTGCACTTGTTATTCTCAGTTTATGCTCATTCACAAGCTTCTCAACATATGCAATCACCCATGGTGGGATTTGGGCTCTCATGAACAAGGTGACTACTTCAACCCCATCTTCTTGATTCTTTATCCACTTATGCACCCATGTCTTTTCCTTAGCTATGGATAAAGCAGCTATATGCTTCACAATATTAGGGTCAATATTGCATTGACCAGTAGGGATTTCTTTTTCTATGAGCAAATATCTGATCGCACTATCCATTGCATCACATTTCACATATATGTTGATGCACTCCTCTATGCAATGATCTTTGTCCTTCCTACCAAAAAACTATTCTTTCTTGAGGAGTTTTTTTGTTGCCATTGTTACGTAGCTATCCGGCAAATACTTCATGGGGCTCCACATTCTTATTGTCACTTTTTTTTTCTCAACCTTTGACTTTTGTGATAGTAACAAAGGACCTTCATAAGTAACCTCACCCTTCTCGTATGCACTACAAACTGCCACAACTTACTTAAACACCTCATTAGGTTGAAAAATTATACTTGTGTAGTCAGTATATCTATCTCTCGCTACCTTGAACTTGTGAGAGATCACTTTTTATGAGCAGCCACCAATAGTACTGTGCAAATAGTGGTCATTCTGGCAGTTAGAGCGAAAGATTCCTAAAAATCAAACCCTTCAACCTGCATAAATCCTTGTGCAACCAATCTGGCTTTGTACCTTTCCAAAGTCCCATCGGCCTTGTACTTTACCATCCAAATGCACTTGGTGCCAATAACCTTTCTGTTAGGTGGTCGATCTACCAGCTCCCAAGTCTCATTCTTCATGATGCTGTCATATTCTACTTGCATAGAGTTTTTCCCTCGGGGGGGTCACTCATCATATGTAACCCTATCACGTGAGTTCAACAGAAGGATTTTTTTTATTTCTAAAATTTACAGAAATAAATATACATAAGGGACTATTTAAAATAGTTTTGGAAAAAATTTACAGATTTGTATAGAAAAGGGGTACATTTTATTAATGAAATTTTTTACAGATAAGGGACTTTAAATATAGGCCTTGAACGCACGTGATATAGAGGGTTTATACATAGTGACCCCCCCGAGGTTTTTCCAATCTCGGTCTGCAAGTGCTTCCTCCAAACTCGCAGGCTCCTTTACTTCTACAATAATCTCAGCCATCAAGGCCACATTGGCTATGTGAGCAGAAGCCCTCCTTTGCTCCTCGATTCTCTGAGACCGCCTTGGTCCATCTGCATGCTGCTCAATAGACATAGGCATGTGGTTATCATGGCCATAGAGCTACCTTATGCATCGCAGCAATGGCTTTTCCGGTGGTGTAACAACAGTTTGGTGATTATACCTTCATCATCTGATATTTCCTCCTCCTTTATAGCTCCAGGGATAGGTCCATAGTGAATTACCTCTTCGCTTGATGATAAAGTGGAAGATCTCTTCTCTGCCTCCAGCATGTGGCTACTCCCTGAACACCACATTGCGGCTCGCTATGATTTTCTTTGCCTCTCGGTCGTACAACTTATAGGCTTCCTTCTCATCACAATAGCCTAAGAAGATACATTTGGTGCTTTTTGGTTGTAGCTTGTTTCTCTCTTTGTCTGGTACATGCGCATAGCATTCACACCCAAATGTTATGAAGTGGGAGGTAGATGGCTTCTTACCGCTGTAAGCCTCATGCAGTGTTTTACCTTTAAGTGCCTTTGTATAGCTACGATTAAGGATGTAAACTACAGTATTGACAACCTCAGCCCAAAAGCGGTTTGGCATTCTAGCACCTTTCAAGATACACCACCCCATCTCCACAGTGGTCCGCATTCGGCATTCAATAATTGAATTTTGCTGAGGCGTATGTGGTGTCATCATTTGTTGCTTGATCCCTTTGCTCTTGCAAAAATCTCCAAACTCTGTAGAAACAAACTCACCACCATCATCTGATCTAATTTTCTTCACTTTTCTCCCTGTTTCATTTTCAACAAGCTATAGCCAATCTTTCAATTTACGAAAAGCTTGAGCCTTTTCGCGAAGAAAGTGCACCCATATTTTCCTCCTATAGTCATCAACAATCAATAAAAAATAGGAAGATCCCCTCAAGGCCTGTGTAGGCATCTTGATGCACAAGTCAATATGCTCCAACTCTAGGGGAGCGTTTGCTCTATTCTTGCTTTCTTGTGGGAATGCCTTTCTCTATTGCTTGCCCATCATGCAAGCTTCACACGGTTCTTTGATTTCTACTACTGCAGGTAGGTGAGCAACCATACATTGCTTCTGCATCTCCTTCAGCACTGCAAATCTGATGTGACCAAATCCAGCAGTGGCCATAAGAGCACTTAGCTCATATAGGTTGTTCCTCCTTACTCTTGTGCCAACAAGATTGCTAGCACTATCCAAAATTTTTGCTCCTGTCTTGTTGAACCTCACCTCATGGTCAAGGTCAGTTATGGAAGCAATTGATAGCAAATTTCTCTTGATTTGTGGAACATACAGCACATTAAATAGTTTCTTAACATCTCCATTTATAGAAATAAGTGAAACCATACCGGTACCCTCAATAGGGCATTTTGCATTATTTCCAACTGTCACATTGATGGGTTCCTGTAGAGGCTACATGGAACAATATAGACCCTTCTTGTAGGTCATGTGACGGGAGGCATCACTATCCAACACCCATGAATCAGTGGTTGATGCTTCTTGAACTGAGGAACACTCTTCCTCAATGGCCAGAAATAGATCCAACTCTACTTCCGCTATGTTAGCTGTCTCTTTTCCCTTATCTGTCTTCTTCAAGGTACCATTCTTTTCATCTTTTCTTAACTCGGCAATCTGCAATCACATGGCCCTTCTTCTTGTAGTAGAAGAATTAGCCTTTCATAGTGGCAGAGAACGCATCATCCCCATTGCCGCCTCCATCTTGAGCTTTAAGCCTGAATTACTCCTCCATAAGTAAAGCACAGAACTCCTCAAATGACAATGGTTGGGGTCTCACTTGAATGTGAAGTGTTGTTACCAGTCCATCAAACCTTGGTGGACATATCCGGAGACACCGCCGAGCTAGCTCTTCGCTAGTCTTTTGTATCCAGCACCAGCCATCTGGTCATGCAGATTTTTGATTCGGGTTATGAATGCCTCCACTGTCTCTCCTTCATTAAAACTCTCAGCTGCGAGCTAATTCTCTAGGTTCTTGATCCTTGTCTGATTCTGCATCTCATACTGACTCTTCAATATGTTCCAGGCCACAATTGCCTTAGATGTATGCTGAATCAAGGTCAAAACACTATCAATAGTACTTGTAACCAGGGCACACAAAGCATTTGTGTTCCTGTGTTTCCAATCTTGTAGAAGGTCAACATTAGGAGGTATTGTACTCCCCGGATTTGCTGGGTTGGGGGTTCCTTGTGGTTCTGGGTCAGTCCCCAGTACTATCTCCATAAGCTCATATGAATCCAGAATAGCACTAATTTTAAACTTCCACAAAGTGTAGTTTGTACCATCTAGCTTGCATTCAGTGAAGGTTGGTGGGCGAATTCTCAACGCCTGGATTGTTGGTATAGCAATAGCTGTTGAACTCGAGCCGCTTCCTATTGCCATCACTCCGTATGCTATTGAGGCCCTCGCCTCTCTTCTATTCTTCGATCCTTAGAGTCACATGGGCTGTCATACCACGTTAAATTACACAACACAGCCGAACAAAAATTGAACAAAGTATAGAGAGTACACAGTAAACTGAAGACGAATAAAATTTTCCTTCAATACTGATATAGTACAAATGATGGCTCCGTCTACCCATGTGCTCCCATAGTGGAGCTTACATGGTGATCTAGACACATACTAGGTGAAGAGCTACTAGCTAGAAGATCTGATCTGGTACAATGGACTTGGGAGGTCGCCTCTTTATAGCTATAAGGGCGATAATCGGATCAACGTAGTTAGTGGAACCGACCAGTCAACCTAGTCGGTGAAGCCGACCAGTCAACCTAGTCGATGGAACCGACTAGTCGTCCATGGAATATTCAAAAAATATTCCCTATACTGTTGCCTCGGGGGCTCTCGCCCACGACCTCCACCAGGGGGACTGCTGGCCCCTTGGGACCCAACAAGAATAAGGGACTCCCACACAATCACATTTCTACCATTAACGGTCTCATTGATTGACCTCATCTGACATGCAAGTCAGAATCCATCCAGTGTCCCGGGCTCACACATGGCTTCTCCTCATGTGGGGGCCTTACAACTTGAGCACCTTGGACTACTAGTGGTGTGACATGAAGTTAGGGGTAATAAAATTCATGCACCTCTTCACTTCCTGCTATTTTCAAATTGAGTGATAGAGATATTCATCACTCGGAAATGGACATTAAAAAGAAGCTTTTATAGCAAGAGACCACACCATACTATCCTCCCTTATATGAGAATGAAGATGGTAACATCCCAAGTGATGTTGTACTCAAGCATAGGGAGAAGGAAAGGATCAGTGGAGGCCATAATCTCAACAAGCTGGTCTGCGCCAAAGAGAAGAGTGATACGTTGTTGAAAGAAGATATTGCGGCCCAACATGACATGAACTTATATATATCGAGGAGTTTGAAGGGGCTGATTAGGTCGGATGGGTAGGTTCTAGGGAAACATTGCACCTCCTTCATAGATACCTTTACAATTAGCTCATAACACTCTACAAACTGTCATTAGACACAGAGGCCTATAACTTTCTATAGAGACATGATATCAAATATTCAAACCCATATTAAGATGCGCCTTGAAGTGAGCTTCGCTCTGATATAATTTCGTAAGAAACAGAGAAGCAGTCAGAAAGATATGGGCAGTTTACTCGACGGGGATAAAAGCTGTCTGAAAAAGAAACAGTCACACACAAAGAGCCATAGATTTTTGGTTTAAAATCTAATACAATAACTAAACACATAAAATGATGCTCCTTAAAGAGATCTTCATGCTGATATAAGTTTCGTGCAAATCAGACCACCGAGCGAAAAGCTATGAGCAAAATACTAACAGGGGGTCAAACTATTATGAAAAACACCTACTCCTACTGGTGCCAACTTGGGAGAATACTACCTCCATGCTTAGATTTCATCAATGATCCAAGTCCCATAGAGGTCGCTACGAGGGAAGGAAGAGCCCCCTTTGTAGCTTGGGAAATAGATAAACCATGTATACACAATGAACAGCTGAATAGACAACACTTCTGAGCACTTTGGAAGAGAAAGCAATGGAAAAAGGGAAGAGATACTCAAGAGAGAGAGCCTGAAGTGACCTTCATTACCAATAGAATGAGACTCTACTCCAATGCAACTCAAAATACTATAAACACAAGGGAGAAGAAGAGGTTTCATACATGCAAGAGGGAGCGGAAGCTCCAAGACTACTCATAAAGAGAGAATAAACTAGAGAGAGATGGACTCAAGAGTCTACATGAGAGAATATCTACAAAAGGGAGAGAAGGCTCATGGAAGAGGCTTAAGGAGACTAGAGCTATAGCAACATGAGGCCTAATGGTGGAAGAGATGATGAACAAGGGAGAGGAGGGCTCCTTTTATAGAGATTTTGTCACCCTCCTTCACCCATTTACAATTGTTGTGCCTGTAGATTCCTTTCCCCATCAATCACATAAGCCTGTATGTCACCATCCATGTCCTTTTTGGCTACTCTTGCCATGTGTCCCATCAAAAGATGCTCAAGACTTGTAAAATATTGAGAAAGTCAAGAGTCTCCCTACATGGAGCCCATAGGGACCCTCTCTTTTCCATATGTCCACATCCTCCTTATCTCACATAGGAATTCTAAAAGGATTCCTCTTGACTCCACACTCCTCCACATCCCTTCCACATGCTTGGCATGTGGCCTCTCTTTATTGGAACACATGGACATGAGCCCACCTCTTTATATGACTCACTCTACTTATTTTCTAAAAACCCCATAATATCTCATACACAAATAACTCTCACCCCATACCAACGTATTTATCATTCATACACATGGTATTTACAACAATGATCCATTCCACTCATCCTCTCAATCCCATACAATATGAGCATATCTAACAAAAGCATAAGAAGATGCTGCATTCGAACTGAAAAATGAAGAAGCGATGCAACCATTTCAGCCTAAAGAAATACAAAAGATAGAGGAAGAGGAAGGATGAGCCACGACCACTTTGTGCAACCCATCAAAGGAAAAGAAAGATGCAAAATAGAAAATATTAATACTACAAGGGCCACAGTTCCAAAGGCTACTTTCACAAAAAGACAATGTTCTTCCGTTCAGAAAGTATAGGTAAAAGATAAAGAGGACACAATTCCAAAGGCTACTTTGAAAAAAAGGCAGCGTTCCTCCGCTCAAAAACTTCAGGTTCAAGAGAAAGAGGAGGGTAGAGAAAGTATAGAGGAAGAAGAGTCAGATCAAGAGGTTGAGGAAGATCAATATGAGCTCATGTCAATAAATAATCTGAACCTGTGTCTTAATGAGATGATCATAGAAGATGATGTCGGATATATATGGGGATAAAATCCCTATGTTGTGAATGCTCGAGATGTGGAGTCAAAAACTATTTTTACTAATAATAGGAATCTTGATATATCTTACATGATGCAAATATACAAGGCTTTGGTGGATGGCAAGAAACCCGTGGTCTCTAATGTAGTCTTATGTCCAATCATGTTCGGTCCAAATATAGGCAGCCATGACAATGGAGTTACGTTTGAAGGACCTACCCATTTTGAGGAGACTTTCAGCAAATTCTTCACACAAAGCCTTCGACAAATTCTGCATGAACAGGGTGGAGGCAAATTCCAAGAAATTTTTGAAAGAGGACACCATAAAAAAACATTGTCCTATGTGTGTTATTCGAATAAGAACTTATCGTATGGGTACACAACTTTGCACGCAAGTCCATACCATCTAGGTTGAGGTGTGTGTAAAGTATTGTGTGCATCGCATGTGCTTTGAATGGTCAATCAAGAATTAAACATCATTTTTGCCTTAGTGTCATGTACAACCATATTAAAACATGGTCCTAGGTGTGTTATTCCAACATGTACTTATCGGATGAGCACTCCACTTGAAAGCATGTAAATACCACCTAGGTTGTAGTGCGTGCAAAGTATTGTGCCCATCGGATAGGCTTTGCATTGTCAATCAAGAATTAAACACCGTTTTTGCCTCAATGTCATGCACAACCATATAAAAACATGGTCCTAGGTGTGTTATTCCAACAAGTACTTATCCGATGGGCACGCCACTTTGCAAGCATGTAAATACCACCTAGTTTGAGATGCATGAAAATTATTGTGTCCATACGACATGATTTGCATGGTTGATCATGCATTATACACCGTTTTCCACCTAGTGTTATGCACCACCATTAAAAAACATAGTCCTAGGTGTGTCATTTGAACAAGAACTTATCGTATGGGCGTTTAACTTTGCACGCAAGTCCATACCATCTAGGTTGATGTGCATGCAAAGTATTGTGCCCATCGCATATTGTGTGAATATAACATGAATAGAGACCTGTGAAAAGTATTGAGTCCATCGGATATGATATGCATGGTCAACCAAGTATTAAACTCCACTTTTGCCTTAGTCTCATGCACAAGCATCAAAAAACAGCATCCTAAGTGTGTTATCGGATTCGCACACCACATTGCATGCAACTCAATACCATCAATACCACCTACATAGAGGTAGTCAATAATATCTAGGTTGAGATGCATGCAAAGTATTGTGTCCTTCGGATATGCTTTGTATGGTCGATCAAGGATTAAACATCATTTTTGCCTCAGTGTCATGCACAACCATATAAAAACATGGTCCTAGGTGTGTTATTCCAATAAGTACTTATCAAATGGGTGCACTAGTTTGAAATCATGTAAATACCACCTAGGTTGAGACTCTTGCAAAGTATTGTGTCCATCGGATATGATTTCCATGGTTGATTACACATTATACACAGTTTCCCCCCTGGTGTTATGCACCACCATAAAAACACATAGTCCTAGGTGTGTTATTCGAACAAGAACTTATTGTATGGGTGCGCAACTTTGCACGCAATTTCATACCATCTAGGATGAGGTGCGTGCAAAGTATTGTGTCCATCGCATTTGCTTTGGATGGTCGAACAAGAATTAAACATAGTTTTTGCCTTAGTGTCATGCACAACCATATAAAAACATGGTCCTAGGCATGTTATTCCAACAAGTACTTATCGTATGGGAGATCCACTTTGCAAGCATGTAAATACCACCTAGGTTGAGGTGTGTGCAAAGTATTGTGCCCATCGGATAGTATTTACATTGTCAATCAAGCATTAAACATCATTTTTGCCTCAATGTGATGCACATCCGTCAAAACACACGCTCCTAGGTGTGTTATCCGAACAAGTACTTATCAAATGGGCACACCACTTTGCATGCAAGTCAATACCATCTAGTTTGAGATGCGTGCAAAGTATTTTGTCCATCCAATATGATTTGCATGCTCAATCACGCATTATACAACGTTTTCCTCCTAGTGTTATTCACAACCATCAATAAAAGTGCTCCCAAGTGTGTTATCCAAATAAGTACTTATGGGATGGGCATGCCACTTTGCATGCATGTCAATATAACATGAATAGAGACCTATGCAAAGTATTGAGACCATCGGATATGATATGCATGGTTAACCAAGCGTTAAACTCCGCTTTTTCCTTAGTGTCATGCACAAGCGTCAAAAAACACCATCCTAAGTGTGTTATATCAACAAGTACTTATCGTATTGGTGTGCCACATTGCATGAATCTCAATACCACCTACATGGGGGTATATGAAAAGTATTGTGCCCATTGGGTTTGAATTGCATACTCGATCACGCATTATATATACTGTTTTTTTCCTAGTATTATGCACAACCGTCAAAAAACGCGCTCCCAGGTGTGTTATCTAAACAAGTACTTATGGGATGGGTGCGCCACTTTGCATGCAAGTGAATACCACCTAGGTTGAGGCACGTGCAAAGTATCGTGCCCATTTTATATACTTTGCATGGTCGATTCTCACATTAAATAGTGTTTTTGTCTTAATGTGATGCACATCCATCAAAAACACGCTCCTAGATTTATTATCCAAACAAGTACTTATCGAATGGGCTAGCCACATTGCACCTAAGTCACTACTATCTAGATTGAGATATGTGCAAAGTATTGTGTCCTTCACATATGCTTTGTATGGTCGATCAAGAATTAAACTTCGTTTTTGCCTTAGTGTCATGCACAACCATATAAAAACATGGTCCTAGGTGTCTTATTCCAATAAGTACTTATCAAATGGACACCCTAGTTTGCAAGCATGTAAATACCACCTAGGTTGAGACTCATGCAAAGTATTGTGTCCATGGGATATGATTTCCATGGTCGATCACACATTATACACAGTTTCCCCCCTAGTGTTATGCACCACCATAAGAAAACATAGTCCTATGTGTGTTATTCAAAAAATAACTTATCATATGGGTACGCAACTTTGCATGCAAGTCCATACCATTTAGGTTAATGTTCGTGCAAAGTGTTGTGCCCATCGCATATTCTTTGAATGGTCGATCAAGAATTAAACATCGTTTTTGCCTTAGTGTCATGCACAACCATATAAAAACATGGTCCTAGGTGTGTTATTCGAATAAGTACTTATCGGATGGGTGCTCCACTTTGCAAGCATGTAAATACCACCTAAGTTGAGTTGCGTGCAAAGTATTGTGCCCATCGAATAGGCTTTGCATTGTCAATCAAGCATTAAACACCGTTTTTGCCTCAATGTGATGCACATCCGTAAAAAAACACGCTCCTAGGTGTGTTATCCAAACAAGTACTTATCAGATGGGTGCACCACTTTGCATGAAAGTTAATACCATCTAGGTTGAGACGTGTGCAAAGTATTATGTCCATCAAATATGATTTGCATGCTCAATCACGCATTATACAACGTTTTCCTCCTAGTGTTATCATACAAGAAAGGCGAGATAAGTGGGATTGTGTTGGAAAACTTTATTTTGAGATGATACCAATTTTTATAAAAGCAATGTGATAAATTGGGACCCACCACCAAGTAACTAGCATGCTTTGCAAGATTGCCATGTATGAAGACTCTATTTTATTGTCCCTTTCAAGCGAGTCACCTAACTTGTTTGAAATAAGTAAATTATGTCATAGCTTTCGTTTGTTTTATTTTAAAATTCAATTTATAAAATTGGATATATTCTAGTCGTATGAAGGGTGTGTGTGTGTGTGTGTGCGCGCACATACACGTATGTACGTACATACATACAGGAGACATTTTATCATTATAGATCTAGAAATCATTTGCTTCAAATAGTACATGACATCATATGTGAGAAATCAACTAGATAAATAAGTATGCCATGCATTGAAGGTTGGTTAAAGTTTGGCTTAGAGTAAGTCTTTCAACCACATATGACTAAAACCATAGTTTTGTATTTATGAAGGGTAGGTTTAAAGGCTTAGTTTGTCTTACCTATTGTTATAAGTACGATTGAAATCATATATTTTTTAATACATGTTTAGTCAAAAGAGCAGATATAGTTTGTGCCACATCTCAACATATACCTTCATAAGACTAGAAGAGATCCAATCTTACAAATTAAATAAAAATAATTATGTAAGCAAAGCTACACTTATGTTCTCAGCAGTACACAAGCATAAGCTGCCATCTGGGTTTTGATTAGGTAAACCACTGGAATTACTTGGGTAAAAAATTTGATAGCAAAAAGGAAGAAACAAAGCAAAAAAATCAGAAAAAATGTGTGTGTGTGTGTGTGTGTCTATGTCCCCACAAAAAAAACCAATTCGACTAAGAGTCATTGGAGCAGCTCATCTGCTTGCTTTTCACTTGCATGCCCAAACTCAAAAATGGGTAGTTGAACGGCTTAGTTCAACCTACCTATTATTATAAAGTTTTATTCATGACGAGTCGTAGGAGCTACGATTTGTGCCACATCTTAGCTTCCTTAAGCTACACTTATGTTCTCATCAGTACCCAAGCACAAGCTACCATCCAGGTTCCGAAAGATTCTAGAATCTCTTGGAATCTCTTGGGTAAACCAAGTACTTAATAAGCTTGTAGAACTTGTCTTCGGGAATCTCTGTGACCAAATCAACAAAAACTTCGATAGCAAAAAGGGAAAAAAAAGCAAGTGAGTGTGTGTGTCTCCCAAAGAAACGAACTTCATGAAGAGTCATTTGAGCAGCTACAATATCTACTTGCTTTTCAACACCCCATGCCCAGATAAAAATAAAAAATTTTCAAGAACTTTAAGATATTCGCTCTTGCATTTTACCTCTGTCTAATTCATAACTCTGGCAGCGGAATGTGCAATTTATTTGGTGCAGGACATTGCCAGTTTCCAGTGACTCTTTACAACCAACGTGCCAATGGCAATAATTAAAAATTTGTTGCATGTGTTTAGGAGAACGTCATAGCACAACGCCACGAAAAACTACCTTGATGCAATAGGATTCACTAAGGCACTTCACAAGCTCGAGAGCGACGCCCTTGCACGACTTTGCCATGGTCCCGACAAAATGCCTATCAAGAATGTAACGACAATTGATCATCACATGCATCAACTGTTTTTATTAGAAAGCCCAGAGCCCTTCGAGAATTGCAAGCACTTAATAATTTTACTATATTAGAAGGGAGACTAGCTGGAGATGAAGAAAGCGAATGGTATGATATGAAATTTTTGGATTTTTCCAAGGCCGACCTATTTCGTGCTTGTAAGAAATCTCTCATGTGTCAAACTGATTCAGATTGTCGACTACTAAATGTTGCAGTTTCTTTCAGCATGTTTTGTCGCGGCTTCTTACATTTGTCCACAAATTAGGAATGTCTTGCATTGAAAATAATTGTTGGACAAGGATTAATGCCTAGTACTCCGATTGCAAATAAAGAAGACAATCATCCAAGTAGGTGCTAAAACTCCTGGGTGTGTATGTGTCGACGTCTTGACTTCAAGCCCCAGCCGCACCTCAGGATTTTGTCTTGATCACCTCGTATGGGGGCGTTATTGGCACTTTCAATATTAGTACAATGCTAAAAAAACAAGAAAACACAACCTCATAACACACCTATGTGTCGGTGCCCAAAAAAGAGTCCTCGGCAATCATGAATGGGCGCACCCCAATACACATTAGCTCCCCTTCTACCTATTTTCTTTATTTTTCCTGTAATTTGTCATAAACAACCAGGGTAGCTTGTTGTTTTAAGAGGAGGGTTCATGGGTTTTAAAATTTTAAGTGCCCACCCATGGGCACTCCTTTTACACACCGCCCAACAATGGTTTTGTAATTTGCGAGACCATGAACACCCGAGGATTTGGCACATCTGAAGGGTGCCCATGGTTGGGCAACCAAGCATTTGGGGAGGTCAGGATGTGGAGTCCACATAGGCTAGAGTGTGGAAAGAGATGCCTGCCTATTGCCCGCCCATCGTCAAAAAACTTTCCTCCTATTGGTCTTGGTGTCTAAATAGCCTATTTCTACCAACAGTGTTTCGACAAAGTGGCTAAAACGTGTGGGTATCTAGGTACCCATATTGAGTTCGAGCCTCAAAGACAACTCATGGCTCTATCTTAGCCACCCCGTATGGACCATTATTGGCACGTAGAACGCCCAAAAAAAAAAGTTATCCAATAATTTGGGTCCAATCATAGGCCTTTCTTTACAGAATGGCCATTGGGTCTCCTCTTCTTGAAAAGGACAACAACATTGTTGGCTCTTAGTGTACTTGATCTTAGGGCAGTTACACACCGCTTCGTGCCCACCCAAGCTGTGGCAGGCATGAGTAGTGTGTGAATTACATAGCAACCGGGCATGATTAAATTAAAAAATGCTCCATTTTATCACAAGCACATGAAAACATCCAGGCTGGTGGACCACTCCTTGAACGTCATGTCTTCAATTCCTATTGTCAGAGGCTTAGCAAGCGGTGGGTGGGGGGGGGCTATGCCTACCCGAGAGCCTTGAGCGCTTCTTTTTTTTACGACAAATTGTGCCTTGCCACATGGATGCCACATAGGGGGATGCCCCTTTATTAGCATGGGTGGCGCCTGATGTGTAAACTCCCTTACAACAATTATTTTTGTGAACATGATAAACAATTTTAAAGTTAGTATCCCATTGTTTTTTTATAAGATGGATAGTTTGATCTATCATTGTCACATTCTTCAATGCAAAGATGCACATGTGTGTAGATGATGCATAAATTGAGAAGTATTGGCCCTCCAAATGGGGTGGAAGGAGTGCCCATGTGAGTGTATTTTTGCTAGACTCTTCTCTACATGCTGCACACATGCTGCACACAATCCACAATCCATATGCATGCAAAATGCCCATACTCAAACACCATGAATGACACGAGAGGGTGCAGCCCTCATGCCTCTTGGGATCACATCCCTTGGGCATACCCCATTATTCTACCCTTAGCCTATGACCCTTTATGCCTACCATTGATTAATGCAATACCCATGCACAATGCTACCCTTTCCTAACCATCCTAGGACCTAATGCATACGTGCGCGCTTTATTATATTCAATTGGCCAATTTACAATGTTACAACCATAGGGTAATTTCCAGATTCCCTAAAATGATCCACTAGGATCTAATACAAATAATCATATTGTGACATGCCCTCTTGCTTAGGGAAGCAGATGTCCTGATCTGTGTGCCTTCAAATAATCTTCAACAAGTGCGGGGTAATCCTTTAAGTGACCTTCATCGAACCATTGGCCATCTTCCATAGGATATCCTTTAAACATTACCAAGTATTGAGATCTCTATCTATTCTTGGTACTCCTTACGTCATGGAATAGTATTCGTTCCAGAACAAGTAATTCTACCCCGTCTTCAAGTTCTGGTTCTTCTTCTTCAATAGGCCTCACCAGTGGTTCACCTATAAATGGCTTCAAGATGCTAACATGGAAACCATTCTTCATCCTCCAATTGGTAGGCAATGTCAACCTATATGATGTTGGAGTTCCTTCTAGATGTATAACCTCTGAAACCTAGAAAGGTCCATAATATTTTACTGCTAGCTTTACAAACTTAGTATTTCCTCAAATTGTCTTTATACGCCTCTTGTCAATCTTTAAAAGAACCCAATCTCCCTTCTCATAATGTACATCCTTTCGCTTCTTATTCTCGTAAACTTCTTGTACACTTCTTGAGCTCGCTGAATATGTGATTTAACTTGTGTAAGTACTTCCTGCACATCTTCAACAAACTGATCAACTGCCAAAATCATGTCTCCTAAATGTGCAACGGGTGTGGGAAGGACTTGGCCATAGATGATCTCAAATGGTGCCTTGCAGGTAGCAGAATGGGTAGAGTTGTTATACACAAACTCTAATAGAGGTAAATATAATTCCCATAGGGTAGGATTGTCATGGACATAACTATGTAACAGCAGCTGGATAATAGCTTGGTTAGCTATTTCACTTTGTCCATCAATCGATGGGTGATATGTAGTGGAGAATTGCAATTTAGTTCCGAAGTCCTCAAAAAGAGCTTGCGAGAATTGGCTTTGGAACTTATAATAGTAGGGATTTTCTCATTTTGTGTCCTTGTCTTTGGGAATCCTGACACAAAGTCCATAGTGATATGCTCCCATCTTTCACTAGGTATGGGTAATGGCTGAAGTAATCCTGATGTCTTACCATGATCACTCTTAACTTTTTGACAAGTTAAGCACTATTGGATTAAAGTAGTTACGTCCTTTCTCAATCCTGACCAATGAAAATATCTTTCAATTCTATCAATGGCTCCTATAATACCTCTATGTCCAGAATAGGGACTACTAGTCATATCTTCAAAAACTAGGGATCTAAAAGTGGAGGGTACACATATGTAATGTCCTCTAAGAAGATACCCATCATGAATTGCATATCCCTCTAAGGAATCACCTTGTCCTTGAAGTAACACATCATAGATAGTCCCAAATTCTTTATCACCTTTGTAGGCATCCTTCATTTCACTAAGATATTCTTATCTCACTATGGAGACATATTTTCATTCTACGACTTGGTGCATGTGCAACTATGTTCTCCTTACCAGGTTGATATTCTAACTAAGGTTGTCCAAACCCTTAGAGATATTCTGCCCACTTGATTTGCCCAGGTGAAACTAATGGTTGAGAAAAGAAATGTTTAATACTCTAATGATATGTCTTAACATTGAAGTTGGATCCATAAAGATAATGTCTCCATAAGTTCAAAGCATGAACTATGGCTAATAGTTCCTTCTCATGCGTGCTATACTCTCAGGGGGGCCACTACGTATAAACCCTCTATATCATGTGCGTTCAAGGCATATTTCTAAAATCCCTTATCTGTAAAAATTTTATTAATAAAATGTACCCTTTTTCTATACAAATCTATAAATTTTTTTGAAATTTGTTTTAAATACTCCCTTATGTAAATTAACTTTTGTTAAATTTAGATATTAAAAACATCCTTCTGTTGAACTCACGTGATAGGGTTACATATAATGAGTGATCCCCCCGAGGCTATACTTTAATTCAACACTTTGAAGTTTTCAACTTTCAAAGGCTATGGGATGTCCCTCTTGCATTAATACAGATCCAATGGATGTACCAATAGCTTCTGTACATATAAAAAAGAAAGGCTTATCAAAATCCGGTAAAACTAACATAGGGCTAGTCATTAAAGCAACCTTCAAATTCTCAAAGGCACTCGAATGTCTATCACCCTAGTGATACATTGATTGCTTCTTAAGTAGATCAATAAGTGGTGATGCAATCTTAGAGAAATTCAAGATGAATCTCCTATAATAGCTACATAAACCAAGAAAAGATCTTAGTTCATGTACATTCGTAGGGATAGGCCATTCCTTTATAGCTTTCACCTTGGTTGGATCAACCTGAATTAAATATTCTATTTCCTTCTTAAAGAACTCACTCTTTTTAATATTCAGGAAGAGTTGGTTTTCTTGAAGCAATTCATCACTTGTGCAAGATGTTTCTTATGTTCTTCTTCATTTTAGCTAAAAATTAGAATATCATCAAAGAACACAACTACAAACTTGCCTATGTATGGTCGAAGAACTCTTCTCATTAGCCTACAAAAGGTAGCAGGTGCATTAGTCAACCTAAAGGACATAACTATAAATTCATAATGTCTTGTTTGTGTTCTAAAGGAAATCTTATGCACATCTTGTGCCCTCATCCTAACTTGATGATATCCTGACTTTAAATCCAATTGGCTAAATACCCTGGCACCTTTCAAGGAGTCTAACAAGTCTCAATCCTAGGTATAGGAAACCTATTCTTAATTGTCAACTTGTTAAGGGCTCTATAATCAATACACATCCTAAAGGTTCCATCCTTCTTCTTTACTAAAAGGACTGGAGCACCAAAAGTCGAACTACTTGGCCTGATTAGACCTTTGTCTAACAAGTCCGCAACTTGCTTTTCCGCCTCCTCTAGATCTACCTTATTCATTCGATAGGGAGCTCTACATGGAGGAGAGGACCCTGGAATCAACTCAATCATATGATCTTCAGGTCTAGAGATAGGCAACTCATGCTGATCGTCACTAGCAAATTGATCATCGAATTGCTTAAGGAACTCTAAATGTTGATGTTCCCGATCACTATGTTTGGGCTTCACTTCCCTAACATATATCACACTACAACTCACTCCCTTACGTAACTTTCTTTTAGCTCTAGTATGAGATATGAGCGAAATATGGGAAATATCTCGCTCACCTTTTAAGGTGATCCTCGTACCTTGGTGCTCAAAGGTACAAGTATGTTTCCTTACATCCATAGATGGTTGAAAATCATACCTCCAAAACTTGCCTAGGATCATATCAACTTCCTGCAGAGAAGCAACAAGAAAGTCTCTATGATCTTCATACTTTTGGATCTTGAAGAGGAAGTTCTTGAATTTAGAAGTACATTGCTCTTCATTCCCTCTAAAAGCACCACTAATACTCATATCCCTCAGAGGCCATTTCTTAGCTTTTACTATATTAGCCAACCAATTTGAGATAATATCGTAGTTACTACCATCATACAATGATACGTTGACTCTCAACATATCCATGTAACTTAAATAAGTTGTGTCGACCAAAGGTGTAATGCAAACTAGCATTATTGCTCTTTTTATTATTTTCAATATTTTTACAAGAAGGTTCACCCTCTTGCTTAGGGTGAGAAGCCCTAGTTACATTGGTCTTACCCATCTTCGTTAACTCCAGACAATCATCGAATCTATGATTTGTCACCTTTTTGCATCCACTTGTCGCGTTCTTCAATGTAGAGATGCACATGTGTGTAGATGATGTATAAATTGAGAAGTATTGGCCCTCCAAATGGGGTGGAAAAAGTGCCCACATGAGTGTATTTTTGCTAGACTCTTCTCTACATGCTCCACACAATCCACAATCCATATGCATGCAAAATGCCCATACTCACACACCATGAATGACATGAGAGGGTACAACCCTCATGCCTCTCGGGATCACATCCCTTGGGCATACCCCATTATTATACCCTTAGCCTATGACCCTTTATGCCTACCATTGATTAATGCAATACCCATGCACAATGCTTCCCTTTCCTAACCATCCTAGGACCTAATGCATACATGCAAAATTTATTATATTCAATTGGCCAATTTACAATATTACAACCATAGGGTAATCGCCAGATTCCCTAGAATGATCCACTAGGAATAATCATGTCGTGAAAATCATCCCATATAAGATTTGAATCTCGATATTAGATTCTCTCCTATTCTTGAAAAGAATGGCAACATTGTCCAATCCTAGTGTACTTGGTCTTACAACAATTATTTTTGTGAACATATACAATTTTAAAATTAGTATTCCATAGCTTTTTTATAAGATTGATAGGTTTGCATGACTTCAAAATTATTGTTTCGAGAATATCATAATGTGAAAATTGGTAGTATCTTTAATGCTACCATTCATTTTGATTGACCTTGTACACTTTGGAGAGTCACTTTACAAATTATCAATCTAGAAAGTTGAAGGGAATAGGCTCTAACCTACATCCATCCAGTACAACACAACTAGGTGTTTATAACTTCGTTCATAATACTAGGACTAGAGGCATCGAAGCCTAAAGCAATTGTTATCCATATCACAATTTTAAAAAGCAATCATTTGTAAGAAGCATACACAAGACAAAAGCATGATGGGGCCAAAGATACAGCCAACCATAAAGCTAATAAGAAAGGTTGTTTACCAATCATAAAACCCCCAAGAAAATACCTTTAATAAAAAGAAAGATCATTGATTTCAAGGGTTTTCTTAACAAATTGAACAAGCAATTGAATAACAATATGTGGAAGAAAGCAACTTCTTTTTATAAAAAAAACATTATCAAGCAACAAAGATTGGGATCTTAAGAAAAGGCAAACACTGCGGTCACCTACAAGCAAAATAAGATCAAATAGATTTAAGAGAGAGTGATTTCTTTTGTAAAGATTAAAAACTCAAAAAAGAGAGAGAACTCTTGCAAGTATTGAACATCATTTGAAACTAAGGTGCAAACCTCAAAAAATAGGTCCACTTAGGAGATCCAGTAATTGTAAAGGATGTACATTGCATTTGTGACAATGTGTACAAAGGAGTTATAGAAAGGCATGTCCCACATGTAAAGACTAGGTGTAAACAGCATATTCGGCTTTCGAAGTTAGGGTTATGTATATAACCTTCTAAGACATCTTTATGAAGTAGAAAAATGTACACTTGTATATCATCCTAGACTTGTGGTGGCTTCCTTAATCTTCCTCTCTCTCATAACTCCTCCCACTTCTCTCAACATGGGATTGGAGTTTTTGGTCTAGGTCTTGTCCATGCTCAAGGTCAATGTGTTTATTTTCCATGTAGCTCTTTCCTTGTTGAGTGTTTCTAGCCATATTGCATCCTTTAGTTCACACTCTTTAAGATTTTGGTATTAGTAGCCCCTGAAACAAAGACTTGTAGCTCATGTTGTGCGATTTTGAAGCTTTTAGTATTTTGCCAATGTGAGAGACCATTCTCCATGTTAGTGTCAGTTAGTTGGGAGGACACCCTCTAGTCTTTCTTTAATTCAAGTGTAGATGGCCATGCGATAGAGCACATTCATTTTATTTCTGACACCATCAACCGAGACTTCTTCTTGATCTTAGAGTTTGAGCCAAGAGGCTGCACATAGGTGGTGCCCCTAATAGTATTCCTTTTTTCAAGATATCAAAGAACCTTGGTTGCACTGCAAGGGCCAATGCAAGGGTCATCCCCCAACCTCCATTCAGTAGTGCCAACATGTGCTTTCAAGACCCAAGGTTTGTAAAGCCTCCAAGGGCCTTGTTAGCAGCTTTGTGAGATGACATGTGCTTTCAAGCCCCAAGATTTGTAAGGCCTGCAAGGGCCTTGTTAGGGGATCCAAGGAAGCCTTGTCGTTGCTGCAAACTCAAGTGCATAGGCACTTAGCTCAGAGCATGGCACTACCTATGGGACATGTGCTTTCAAGCCCCAAGGTCTGTAAGGCCTACAACGCGGCCTTGTTAGGGGCCTTAAGGAAGCCTTGTCACCCCCGCAGACTTGAATTCATAGGCACTTAGCTTGGAGCATGGCACTACCGATGGTGCATAATATGCCGATGGCCATGAAAAATGCATGTGCACTAGCTATGACCAATCTCTAGTCCATTTCCTGATATACAGCCATCACCGTGATCTGTGGCCACCTCAACTACAACTATTGTCACATCACACAACATGTGTAACAATCTGCCATGCCATTGCCAAGTGGTCACTTTTGCTGCACAATTCACTTGTGACTCGAGTAGATGTGTAGTTTGCAACACAGCATAGCCATCGCATTTATCACTTGTTTTGTTGTCGCCATTATCTATGTGCTACAAGTTTTAGCCTCCCTTTTGCCTCTATGCCCCCTGTTGCCTCTGTAGACAAGCTGCACAATCTAGTCCAAAGACCATCCAATGTCCATCCATGGATTATTGCATTAAAATTGTTGCATTGCAAAGCTCTTATAGCTCCCCAGCCTTTTTTTCCTTAAACATTTTTTAAAACATAGAAAGGCACTTTGTATTGATGCTTGGAAAAACAAACAACTGGTACAAGTTGGTCATCCCAAAGGCACCAGCTAGAAATAAAACCTCAAGCCCAGCAAAGTCCAGCTTGCATCCTAGGAACCCAACTCATTGCCTAGGGTATCTTAGGGATAGGGGCTAACAACCAAGGGGGGGACTATACAACCACTGAACTCCTCATGACATGAAAATGTAAAAAACTCCTACAGGCTATGCCTTGCAAAAACACTCCCACCTTTTAGCGATGACTACTCTGGAGTTTGCTGCCCCGCACTCCCAAGTGGCATGCAAAGTATAGATGATATTCTACCAAATAGCTACCAGAGTGGCTTTTAGTGGGGTGAAACACGATGTCCTCCCATCACTAGGTTCCTTCTACTGATGCTAGTGCTACTGTCTACGTGTATGCTAGGGTCTCTTTGCATGTGGCACACTTTGATGTCTAGGATGCACCTCCAAGGGAGGGAGAGGGATCTGTCTCTGACCTTTGGGGCAATCCCATGCCACGTGCCCCATTAGACAACATCAAAGGCACGAGCCTAATAACCCTAAGGTCTCCATTGATGTGTCAAAGCACACCCCTGTCTAGTGTCTCCAGGTAGATCTCCTTTGAGAGAGACTCCGGGCACTCCATCACTAGTCGGAGTCTTAGGACCTCATCATCCATTATAATTGACACTAGTATTGTTGGGGTTAAAGGCCACTGTTCTTTAACCCCGGTTATGTACAATACTCAAATGCATATATATGGATGACATAGAAGATTAGGGTGTTTTGCACCCACCATAAAATTTGTGTGGGTCTTCCTCTTTCTCAGAGTGAAGTGACCAAGCTGCCTACATTTGTAACATGCATTTGGGAAAGAAGAAAACTGCAAATGAATACGAAAAGGATGCACCATACCACTCAATATCCAAACATGAAGGTATGGGTTGTTCCATATCCCAAAGTATGCAAACATGGATATATTTGTTCAAAACTAGGAAATCTTACTTGGGGAGATGCAGAAATTTCCCCAAAAAAGCTGGGATAAAGGAAATATGTGGGAGAAGAGGTACCAACAATGCTTTCAAAGTGACCCAGATTGGACAAAAATGCATGAGATTATCTGCCGAGTCGAAAAGATGATCCCATGGCATAACATATGCAAAGAAACCTTCACCATGGACTCCTACCATATTTACCAACATGTACATTGTCTCCACATCAGCATAACGAGCAAAGTAGAAACCTTTACATAAGAAAACAAAGGAATTAACTCGATTATGACCAACCACTGTAGACGACCACATGCACAACTGATAAGGATTCATGATATGACCCATGAAGTAGAGGAAAATCCCAAGGGGGCCACTATGTAAAAACCCCATACAACACATGCAATCAAGGGGCATTAAAAAAACCCCTACCTAGGGATTTTATAATCTATATGCACCCTTTTGTAATTTCTAAGTTGATTAAAGTATCCCTTATGTATGAAAATTTTCACTTCTTGAATTAAAAAACCCCTTATGTATGTATATTTTTTGTAACTCCATAAAGATATAAAACCCCCTCGGGTCTTCATTGATCGCATGCACTATCTTACATATTTCTTATTAGTGACCCCCTGAGAAGAATTCCATATTGTTGTGCTTGAGAGAAGCTTTGAGAAAGTGATTCTAGAGAAAGAGCCTGACATAGCAATAAACCCAAATCATCTGCCTCCAAAATTGGTTCTTCACATAGTCGTCAAAGCAAATCCCATCGCAAGGATGAAGCAAAAGAGCCCTCGAGATCAATCTTAATTGCTTTGTAAGGCTGAGTGGATTTCATGGAGAAGGAAACCCGTTTCTTTCTTATAGAGGTAGAGAAAGGAATAGGAGCAGCATGATGCGATTGAAATATAAAAGGATTGTGAAGACCCGATGAAATAGAGGTAACTTTTGATGATACATGGGAAACGACACAACCGTTTGGTGAACCATGCGAAGCCGAACCATCTGAAGCCTATTGCAACATGAAACAGAGGTAGGTTGGCATGGAAATGGAGATGGCCAAAGTTGACGTGGCCAATGAAGGAGCTAAAGCATCAACATTTGGACCTTACCCCCCCCCCCACACACACACATAGAGTACTTTCTACTTTCAAATAATGAAATAATAATACTTGGAGACATTAACATCTAGACATGATGATAGAAACACTGACATTTGGGATTAGGTTCACGTTTTCACGTTTGCATTAATGGGTTATTAGGTTCATTAATTACGATTTAAAATAGTGTGAAAACAACGTGATCACTTTGCATACTGAAAAAAATCACTGGGAAACTAGGTAAAACTACCGCCCTTAGTATTCACATAACTAGCAGTAATATGTATATTACCGACTGTAATATAGCTACTATTGGTGGTTACTAATACTACTAGTATTATAATCGATGATAATACTATATTATCGATGGTGTTATTCATATTACCACCGGTAGTAGCTTAAGTAGCAATGGTATTGTGGGTTGCAGATTCACAATTTTGCACATAGACTGGCACTATATATTGGTGGAAAGGGAAATAGATAGTCTTCATTCAATTCGGATGTGGTTCATATCCCGATAAACCCTTTGGTAAGTTGGGAAACAAAGTGAACCACAATTTGGATCTAAATAGTGGTAAGGCTGATTGGGGGAGGGTGAGTCAGCATTCATTATACTTGTGGGTGTGGTTTGCTACTTCGATTCCTTGCATTTTGGGGAAATTGTAGAGCACGAACACGAACACGAGGGCTAGTGGATGCGAGTGTTTGTTGTGTGTTATTAGGGGCGGTATATGCTTCGACTCCTTGCATTTTGGGGAACTTATGGGACCACAATCATGAGTGCTAATGAATGCAATTTTTAGTGAGGAGTCTCAAGCTAAGGCATGGAGAGAAGGGGGAGACAAGATGGCAATGATTTGAGCAAAAATACGACACGTGTTGCATCTATGAATGCACAATCAAAAATGCTTAAAACTAGAAATGCTCATTCATAATCTTCAAGATGAGTTGCGACTAGGCAAATTGTGGAGGCATTGAGTCATGCCCATGCTAGAATTCATATGCTTGATAATGTTCTTGAGGTTGAACAAGGAGTTGCAAAAGAGGATCTCAATGCCAAAATGGGCACTACCCCAATGCTTGATCCACCCTCTGAGGTTGTTAACCAAGATACAGGGAGAGGATTTATGCGAGTGTCACAATCCTCTCAAAGAGGTATTCCACGTGCATAGGGGGGAAAACGTAAGTCAATGGTCTAGAATGGGACTTTGTCATTAATTTTTGTGACTACAATAAGTGGAAACTCAAGTATTGTGGAATACAAAAATCAAGGGGAGCACCTCCATAAGGGGTCACTTGCTTGGTGACTCAAGAAAGAGCATTCAGTGTTGTGCACCCCAAGGAGTTGCTGCAGGTAGCCCACACATTGGCAATCTTCTGGAAAAAATCAAAGAAGATCAATTTGGGAAAGTCAATGTGTAAGTGGAGTAGAGTTTGTAAGCACAAAGGTGACAGAAGTACAAGTGTTGCAGGCTCCCATGCCAGAACTCATTGTGTGGACACTAACATACAAGATAGATCTCCACCTATGTTCATGAAGCTAGATCGACAACTATGTGACTCCTAATTTTAGGAAACCTAGGATAGTTGAGAGCATATGGATTCAAGATTTGGAGATTTCATTGTATGTACTTGGTAAATTAATCTTGCGGTTGGGATAACCATTGAGTATGGTTGATACAATGATATGATAGCTGCACGGAATTGCATTGCTAACTATGGAATGGGATTCAAGCCCCCTTCATACCACATATTGCGTACAACATTGTTAGATAAGGCATATGCAGAAGTGAAAGATCACATAAATCATAGCATTTTCGAGCAGCTGCATAAAATTGGATGCACAATTGTCTCAAATGGGTGGACAAGCATAAAACACAATGTTTTATTGAATGCACGATGGTTGTATCACTGCATGGGGAGGCCTTCCACACTTCAATGATGCCTTACATGTAATGAATTTGGGGACATATATAGCTACTGTATTATCAAAGCTTATAAGAGAGTTAGGCCTTGAAAAGTTTGTGCAAGTTGTCATGGAATGTCAAGAGATTAAAAAGGTGGATAGAATATTGGAAAGGGAGTATACCAATCTATATGCATTTACATGTTGTACACATACTTTTAATCTTGCATTGAAAGATTGGTATAAATAAGTGCCATGGTTCAAAGTAATTGTTTGTGAGGCTCAAGACATCATGAAGCTAATACGCTCGAAGCACTTGAAGCAATCTTTATGTCTCGTGATGGTTCTACCATGTTGCAATTTCCAGCCAACCCCGAGATTTGGCACGTACTTCTACACTTTGCAATCCTTGGTGAAGAATAGGAGTAGTTTTCTTATAAAGTTGTGTCAAAATTCCTCTAGCTCTCTTCAGACTTACAACTTTTTATCTCTGTTAACATGGTAAAGACTTTGCTAGTTTTGCCTTTTGCGAGACATTCATTGTGATGCATTTGAGCGATGTATGTTAGAGTTGACCGATAGGGCAAC
Organism: Dipteris shenzhenensis; assembly: GCF_047967505.1. Classification (NCBI taxonomy): domain Eukaryota; kingdom Viridiplantae; phylum Streptophyta; class Polypodiopsida; order Gleicheniales; family Dipteridaceae; genus Dipteris; species Dipteris shenzhenensis. Next base: position 27,758,661 of record NC_141614.1, on the reverse strand, counting down.
AAAGGAGAAAACGCTTGTTGCCATCCATAGACTTCCGTCTAATCTCCTCGGCCAACAAGCTACCCACAACATCATCAAATTTCAGTACTCCACCAGGTGCAGAGTTACTGACAGCTGTACGGAAGGTATCCCATGAGGATGGCAATGAACATAAGAGAAATATTGCCTTAGTCTCCGCATCAAAATTCATCTTCTGAGCCTGAAGCTGGCTGAAAATAATATTGAATTCATTCAAGTGAGAAGCAATGGAGACCCCTTCCTTCATTTGTAGCTCAAACAACCTCTTCATGAGGTAAACTTTATTAGAGGCAGTTTCCTTTTCATAAGTGGCACACAGTTTCTTCCACAAATCTTCCGTGGTCTGCTCATTTACTACTGTGAAATAAACTGACTCTGCAAGATGAAGTCTAATAGTAGACTTTGCTAATGCATCCAACTCATTCCAATCATCCTCAAACATATTTGCAGGCTTAGCTTCAATCCCTGCCAAGGGTTTAATCTGCTTCTTTTGAATAAGCACATCCCTTATCTGTTCTTTCCACAAAGAAAAGTTTGTCCCATCAAACTTTTTAATGCTGAAAAACTCCTTTTCAGGCATGGAAGAGGATGCCATGATGCAAATAAAGCAAAATCCCAAATGCTAGTGCCTGCAAGAGAGAATCACACCAAATACCAGGTGCACCCAAATGTGTATGCCACAATAGAGTGAAATATCACCAAAACTCAAAACTCAAAGCATTTGACTCATGTGCATATACTATGCATCCATATGAGCAAATCTGGCCCAAAAGAAAATGCCAATAAGTGCCAAATGACTCAAGCATAAACACTATCCACTGGCATATGCATCAATAATGTCTCATCCAAGAGAGCATAGCACTATCAGTGCGTCACCTGCAATGTGTCAAAGCTATCCCTCAGCTTAAAATAGCATCCATGTGCAAAGCGTCCATAAAAAATAGCATCCCACAAGGCAATTTGGGCCTATCAGCGCATCCAACAAGGACCGCAATGCATCCAAATGGCCTATAAATCATCCATTGCAACCCAATGCATACCACGAATGAGCGCACACTGCTCAAACTGCAACCAGAGTGATCTGCATAAGGTATGCTCAAGAAATCATAGTCCCACGGTAATGAGCGCTACTGAAAATAGAACCTGAGATGCTTCAAAACATGGGCGCCATTGCATAATCGGACTCTGCAAGAAAATCTGCAAATATCTCTCTTCTGCCAGAACTCCAAAATCCCAACCGATGAGTGAGAAATGGGAGTCAACACTTATCCACTGCCATGTGGCATAAATCTAAGGTTTCAAAACCTTAGTATGAAAAATGCATAACAGAGAGACGAAATCGAATACACAGAGATTTATAACTCTGAAAATCCTCCACCGAATCACGCAAGAACTGATAGGTAGGGGTTTTTGGGCGTCCGAAACGCAATGGGACAGACGGTTTTGGAAACCATGGTCTCAATCACTGGGTCCAACACACGGACTGAAAAACATTTTTGGAAACAGAGCTATCTGTAAACTCCACCGGAGTGCGAATGATGAGCAACATAGAAGTTTTAGGACCTCCTGAGTCCACCGGAACTGACAGATCTGCAAATGGTTGCTCCAAACTTGAGTTCTAACACCCGGGCAAAAAACGCAGGAACTGACACAGTGAGTCAGAAATCCACTGAAATGATCCCAGATTCAAGAATGAAGGTGTTTCCAAGCTCCTGAAGTGAAGTGGACACCAAAAGCAAGCAATAGTTGCCTCTACAAGTCAATATGGAGTCTCTGTCATCGAACGGAACAGGGAAAAGCTCAAAAAACGACTTTTTCTTTGAAAGCTCTTAACAGGCTCTCAAAACCACTTCGCAAAGCCAAAGTGACTTTTCCAAAGGTTCCTCCAAGGTCTCTGCACACTCGGATGCAAGTAAAGTCACCCACAAAGCTTCCCACAAAGCTTCTCCTTCCTCCCACAGAGCTGCTGAGCTTCAAGCATTCACGCACGCTCAGCTAGATCACCCGGGCTCTGATACCAGTTGAGAGTGCTCTCAACGGAAGCAAGAACGGAAGAAGGAGAGAGAGAGAGACAGAGAGCCACACAAGTTTTGGTGGGTGCAGAACCACCCTAATCTTCTTTTTCATTCATTTATATGTGTGTTTGAGTATTGTACATAATTGGGGTTAAGGCACAGTGATCTTTAACCCCACATTGCATGTGAGTTGCATGCCTACAAAACCAACACCCTTGGTGTTGTTTGCTAGTCCATATGTGATAATTATTAAAAAGTCCTAAGAAATGATACATCTGATATTAAAAGTGTGCAAAATTTGAAATAGTAAACATACAGACCTCCAAATTCAGCATAAACAGATGTACGTGCAATAGTGTTTGGCACATGCGCGGGCACTATGTTGGAAACCCTGCATAGCCACTCAAACTGCAAGCATTAACACTCGGCATGTCAAGCCTAATCTTCAGCCTCCTCTTGCATCAATGGGCGCTTGCCTACTCTTTTGGAACATTCTGGTTCCTTGGGCAGAGGAGTATCCTCTCCTTGTGAATTCTCATAGGTAAGTATTTCTTAATACAGAGACTGAATGTAGATGAACGCTCGGTGTGCAATGGTATGTAAGGTCTGCATGCATCAAATTCAACATTTGTGAGGCACCGATTTGTGACATAGGATGCAAGATGCAAATGTCACATGCAATATGCTCGATGCAAGATGAAGATGTTACATTTCCCATTTGAGATGCAAACTGTTACATATGCTATGCAAAATAAGTTATAACAAAATGTACATGTTGCAATCTTTATTTACTTCGAATGGTACAAATTAAATTTTATTTTTGAACAACGATTTCATTACAATAAGTTTGGCACATGGGGTCCCAAACCTTCACATTCTACTCTCTTTAAGATATAATTGGTCTCTCGAGCTAGCTTTCTCTGATCGGCCATGCAATGCATCATTTGTTCTTTTGCATGATGCTTAATGGCATTAATGACATGAGAAGGAGACATTTTACGAGCATCCTCAAGGTAACTCCAAGCATCTTCAAAAAATTGAATCATCTCAACAACAATCCATCCCAATGCATACGTATCTGCATGGCATGTATATCTACCTCTTAATGCTACTTCATGTACCTTGGGTGCAAGCCATTTTTTCTGCCCATGGTCTTCCTCTTTCTTGCAAACTCACTCAGCAAATTCAGCATCTGTCTCCAAATACTACGTCTTCAGATGCTTGAATGCCTTTCGACTCTCCGAGAAGTTCATGGCCATCCCCCATTCTATGATGCCTACTCGGCATTTATAATTTCCAACAAAATACAACAAGATATTTCCCGAGTGTAGATCTATGTGCATCCACCTTCTCGCGTGCAGCCTTGCTAAACCATCCACAAGTATATGGATGATGTGGAGGAGATTCTCACAAAAGACATTGATTCAAGCAATATCTTCCTTATCTAATGTAGCTTGGACTCCCCCAGTTGCTATGGCCGTTAGATCCGCTCCTCCCCTTAGAACATGGTGGAAGTGATGTGTGAACTTGCCCTGGTCCATTGGTAGAATATGAGGGAAGTGCAATAGGCTACCACCATTAAAGTATGGTGTGATGATCCAAAGTGGCTCTTCTCGAGTTGCTATGATCATACGTACAAGGACTGGGTGTAAAATCTGCCTGAGTTGTTCTCTCCATGCTTCTCATTTATGCATCCCAATATTTCCCTTGTACCTCTTTTTGGCATATTCAACGTGATATGGTAACCCTACAGCTCCTACCAAACACACTTTAAATACAGTGGCGTAGGTGCTTGAGTCAATTTTCTCACCAACTTGTATCTCCCTCTATGACATGCCAAGTGTAACACTCTGTCTATGTTACTAGCCAAGTGTTGTGCCCTTTGCGTTAGAGCTATATATAGATTTCCTTAACTGAGCCTAGTCCTCAACTATATATACGTCTATGATCTATGAATAGATTCACTCCCTTAGGAGCAACTCTTATGTCCATCTCTCACCTCTTTCTCTTCTTCTCAACATGGTATCAAAGCCTAGCTACACTGTCATGTGCTTTTGAGAAGAAAGCAACATTATTTTCATCGATCTGACAATGAAATCATTCACATAACGTTCTTTCTTGTCATTTCGACTAATTGATCGCTAGGTTTTGAGTTGATATGAAAAAGTTATCAAAGATGCGTTGCAAATTAGCATCGTGATCATGATTGATGAAAACTGCTCATGCAGGCTTGTTCAAAGCATATGTGCCAATTATTTTGACTGGTTGGATCATTATATTCTGATTTTAGGTAAGAAAGTTATGGTTATTTCTTTTTGCTACATGCTACAAAATGGTACAAGAGTGTTTGGATAGGAAGATGAACACCCATAACTAGAGAGAACTTGATCTAGGACATGAGGATGAAAAAGATTCATACTTTTAGAGAATCAACAATATTTGAAGAAAAATCAAAAGCAATGAAAAATTAGACTTAATGATAAGAAGCTTCCTGATAGGGCATCGCCCTGTCGTGTTCAATCTCCACTAGTTGATCACGCCATCTTGCACTTAGTATTTGCGTTCCCTTGGATTTAGCACACTAGCATATCATGCTATCACGTTCCCACATGGAGAAACAAGAGGCTCAATCACATAAAACAAACTTCTTTAGCTACATGAATCCACAAAAATTTAGATGTAGAGGAGACCCAACCCCCAGCGATCATATCCATAAAATCCAAGAGCACAGGATCATTGTTGCAAGCGTAGTCAATCTTTAGAAATGAAGATATTATCTAATTGATGCCAAGTAGTGTCTCAATATTGTTCTTAAGAGTAAGGCAACCCAATCTACATGCTTTTGTAGTGATAATTATATACGTTCAACAGACTAGAAAGTTGATTGGAAAAATCACTTGGAGAAAAGGCTATCTACCATATGAAAGCAATTTTTTCTTTCTATTAGGTCATCAGTGAAAACAAGAGTTTAGTGCTTCAGCACTTGTTTTTCATGCTACTTTTGCAAAAGTAAAAGCCAATGATGCTTCACACATATTAAGCTAGTTTTGATTTAGCGCATCCTTTACTGACCAACTTCTTATATAGTACATCACTTTCTGAGTCTTTGTGTAAGTTCTTTGCTACTCAGCATTCATAGAATGTCTTCAACCAAAGATCTCTGTCAATATCTACACTCGGGTATCTCACAAAACTTGATTGCTTTTCAGTGAGACGACGATGGTTAATTTTAAGATCACTAATCATTATGACATACATCTATGTGTTGGAGCTTTTCTTTGCCTGTTGGTATAGAGATAAACCAACTTTCTTTAATGTTTTCCATGATTGGGGACCATGATATCATTGTAGTTCAGTACAATGCTTTGTCCTTGATATTCTATGTGAAAGGTTATGTTATTTGTATTCCACTACATTCATATGGTTGATGATTTATTCACAATGATAATGCATTACTTCATATATGCGAAGGCACTTCCCACGTGTTTCCTTGTCATTTTCCAGGCACTCGTTTGTTTCCAAGCTGAGCTCATATGTTCTCTTTCATCACACTCAGTTGTGTCTCCGAGTACATATAGGTTTGCACAAGTACCTGGATACAATTCAATGGACTAAATTCACATTTCATACCTACAAGATGATGTTAACATCCACAGAGTACAGTCATCGAATGCAGGGTAATCAGTGATTAGACGTGATTAGGCTTCATGATTTACTTCAATGGTTATAACCATGGAAGGAGTACAATACAAGCTCAGGGATTTTGAGCCCCAAATACCCCAAGTCCAAAGATTGCACGCAACGTGCACAGATTGTATGTTCCGGCTGCCAAGTTATAGGTTCCAGCTACCAGGTTGTATGCTCCAGCTGCTGCTGCAAGCTATGGTTAAGTGTCTCGCGGGAGTTAAGCCTCACCACTCTAGGTTTTGAGCCTTCTACATGGGGTTTGAGCTTAAGACTTGAGGGCTCAGGGAGTTTTAGCTGCAAATAGCCTAAGCCTTGGAGGCGCGAGGCTAACACAAGCGCTATTTGGGGGCTGATTAGGAACACCTCCTAATGTCGGGTTTATCCTAAGTGCTCTTATATGGTTAACACAAGCGCTATTTCTACTAGTAGGGAGAGATGGAAAGAATAGCAATATGCTTTGACACCCTATGGGCCTAAGAGCCTTTTATTTGAAAGAGAGGGAGAGTGCTAAAAGGAAAAGTGTTGGCCCTCCCTTCAAAAGGTGACATGTATAAAAGGCCACAATGTTGACTTTGGTCTTCATTGTTGTTTGTACAAGTTTGAATACAAGCTCCCTCTTTTCTTCCAAGAGAGTGTTGTGGGTGTTCTCTAGATTCCATTGCAGTGCCCTTGTGTTTGCCACTCCATCCCCCTTCACCCTCCTCTTTCCTTCTCCTTCTCCCCCCCTTCTTCCCTCCCTTCTCCCCTCTCCCCCTTTCCTCTTTCTCTTGTGGAAACACATTGCAACAATCCGGAGGCCACTTGAGTGACACTTGTGGACGGCTCATGCCTTGCATTGCTCTCACAAGGAGTAGCTTGGAGTGGAGGCTCCATCGAAATCTCTTCAACATCCCCACGGCACATGAGTCACCATCGAGACACATACAGATGAGTACATCTTCTTTTTTTTCATACTCATCTATATTTACGAGTGCATGCAAGTTCTTGCTAGACCAACGGTTTGATCCTTCTTTGTTGATTAACTTATTGATGACTTATGATATGTATTTAATGATTGGTTCACCTTATATCTTCAAGCAAGGAATACTTTTATTTCACCCTTTTATTCCATCCTTTATGTAGTGAGGTATACTTATATGTCTTTCATGATGATGTACACACATGGCTGACATATTGAGTACTCGTTTGGCCGTGGCACCTATGGATTACTTATTATGTACTCGTTTGGATGTGGCAATGTTCAATGTTCAACGTTTGGATGTGGCTAACTACTTGAGTACTCGTTTGGATGTGGCATATGGCTAAATACTTGAGTACTCCTCTAGATGTGGCACATGGATTATTACTGAGTCCTCATTTGGATGTGACACATATTTATCTAGCTTTCATGATGAACACATATGAGGATTACTTATTGAATATTCGTTTGGACATGCACATATAGATTACTTATTGAATACTCATTTGGACATGACACATACTTATATGACTTTCACGACGAACACACATGGATTACTTATTGAGTACTTGTTTAGACATGACACACACTTATATGGATTTCACGATGGACACATATGGATTACTTATTGAGTGCTCATTTCAATGTGGCACCTATGGATTACTTATTGCGTACTTGTTTGGACGTGGCACGGTTCAAGGACTTTAAGGTGTAATATTTATGAATACATATGGATTACTTCTTGAGTACTCATTTGGACATGACACATATGGACTATTTATTAATACTTGTTTGGACGTGGCACATATGGATTATTATTGAGTACTTGTTTGGACGTGATCACCATTCGTGGATGCCCATTCTCTTGGTTACTTTTGGATGTTCTTTATAATCTTGGATGCTCGTTTCTCCGATTGTTCGGTACTTCCTGATGCGAAGAGGTTTTTATTTCATTCCCACTATGATTATGTAAACTGTGTCTACTAATCCACACCAGCTTGCCTCTTGTCATGCGTGTGTGGCTTATGCCATTGTATTTCCAATTGTTTGGTACTTCCAGATGCGAAGAGGTTGTTATTTCATTCCCGCTATGATATTGTAAGTTGTGTCTAATCCACACCAGTTTGCCTCTTGTCATACGTGTGGGGTTTATGCTCGTTGTATATTCGGTTGTTCGGTACTTTTGGATGCAAAGAGGTTGTTATTTCATGTTAGAGTTAGCTCAAATGTCCACCTCTCATGTAACCCACCAATATTCTGTGTACCCAATGTTGTAAGGCCCCCATATGAGGAGAAGCCATGATGGGTATCAGATATTGGGAGGGATCCCCAGTTTAGACACTGGAAGGGGTCTTAGAGTAGACCAGATGGTTATGAGACGGCTTAGGAGCCAAGAGTAGATACCCGTCTGCACAAAGGGGGGGTTCGGGGGGGCGATAGCCCCCCCGATAGCAGGGGGTTTGGGGGGCGCAGGCCCCCGGTGGGGGTCTGGGGGCAAAGCCCCCAGCGGCAGGGTCCGACGGTATGACCTATGCGCGATCCTTCATCTGCCCGACGGCATGTTTTCTGAAGGGTCGGTTGGTCTTCCAGGCCGACTGTCTATTAGGCCGACTGCCTATTACAGGGCCGACCGTCAACCACTTACACTATATAAGTGGCCACCCCCTATCATCAGATCACCAGTTCTTCACGCTCATAGTCCTCCGTCCAACATCTGTCTAGATCACCATCGAAGCTCTGTCTGTAGAGCGCACGGGTGGACAGCCAACCATCAGTTGTATCAGCAGTTTGGTATATCAGAATTTTTTGTATTCTCTCCAGCTTTCCATCGTGTACTTGCGTTTTGTTGTTATCTTCCGTACTATTTTCTTACATGGTATCAGAGCTCAGGCTATCTAAGTAACGACTTTATTGCAAGTTCAACGAGCTTTGTTAGCAAATGCTACTAGGAGTGATGGCTGCACCAACCCCGTTGCGAATTCGTCCACCTGCCTTCAATGAAGGCAAGCTCGATGGGACGAATTATACTTTGTGGAAATTCAAGATCAGCGCGATCTTGGATTCATATGAGCTTCTGGATACTGTTCTAAGATTGGATCCAGAACCGGTTGGATCACCGAATCCAGACAACCCCAACGTCATAACGCCACCGAATGCAGATCTTCTTCGGGCATGGATACGAAGGAACGCAGATGCACTCTGTGCTCTTGTTACCAGTTCAAGTGATTCTGTTTTGACTCTGATTCAGCATACAGACAAGGCAAGTGAGGCTTGGAACATACTGAAAGGTCAGTATGAAACGCGGAATCAGACCAGAATTCAAAATCTGGAGAATATGCTTGCTGCAGAGAGGTGCTCTGATGGAGAATCAGCTGAGACATTCATCACACGGATCAAGAATCTACGTGATCAGATGGCGGCGGTCGGGATTACAAAGACCAGCGAAGAGTTGGCCAGAAGGTGCATTCGGATCCTTCCACAAAAGTACGATGCGTTGGTTACGACACTCAACACGCAGGTAAGAAATCCACCCCTCACTTTTGAAGAGTTCAGTGCGATGCTTCTAGAGGAGGAGATGCGAATGAAGACCCGCGATGGCAGAAGTGATGCAGCATTCTCAACCACATCCAAAGGGAAGGGTGGAGAGAAGAAGAATGGTAAGAAGAAGAAGTTTTCAGGTAAGTGCCACTACTGCAACAAAAGCGGTCACATGATCAAGGATTGCAGAAAGAAGCAGCAGGACGAAAAGAATGGCACTACACAGTCTTCTTCGAAAGGCAAGGAATCTGCACACAGTTGAAACTGAGTTGGAGCTATGGGTTGCAATTGAAGAAATATGCTCCTCAACAGAAGTTTCAACAACGAATGATTCGTGGCTCCTTGATAGTGGAGCGTCCCGTCACATGACCAGAAAGAAGGACTGGTATAGCTCTTTCAAGCCTCTACAAGAGCCCATGAACGTGACGGTTGGTAATAATGCAAAATGCCCTATGGAAGGTACAGGTACTATCTCTCTTTCCATTCAAGAGGGTGAAACTAAAGAGCTTTCTGATGTATTACTAGTTCCTCAGCTAAAGAAGAACTTGCTTTCGGTTGCTGCGATAACTGATCGCAACTTGGAGGTGCGCTTCAAGAGGACCGGAGCAGAAATCCTTAATGCAGCGGGCAAGGTGGTCGGCAAGGCAGTAAGGAAGAACAATCTCTACGAGCTGACGGCACTAACAGTCTCTTCAGGAGTGGGCATCAGTAAGGTATGGCATGAAAGATTTGGTCATCTTAGTTATCCTATTCTTTTGGAAATGCAGAAAACAGGGATGGTTGCACACTTGCCTGCACTCTCAAAGGTGCAGGAACCTTGTGAAGCTTGTATGATGGGCAAGCAACAAAGGAAGGCTTTTCCACATGAGAGCGGCTATCGGGCAAAGGCTCCTCTACAATTGGTTCATGCTGATCTCAGTGGGAAAGCTCCAACTCAAGCTTTGGGGGGATGTAACTACTATATGCTTATCGTCGACGACTACAGTAGATACATGTGGGTGTATTTTTTACGAGATAAGGCTGAAGCTCTTGGAAAATTCAAACAGTGGCAAAAGATGGTGGAAAACGAAAGCGGGCTGAAGGTAAAGAAGCTTCGCACGGATCGAGGAGGAGAGTTCCTGTCAAAAGAGTTCGACACATACTTGCACGAGAATGGCATTAAGCGCCAACTCACGACTGCACATACTCCGCAACAAAATGGTGTTGTAGAGCGTCGCAATCGTACTACCATGGAGATGGCACGATGCATGGCACTAGGTAAAGGATTGCCTAAGTCTTTTTGGGCTGAGGCAGTCAATACAGCAGTCTACATCCTCAATCGAAGCTTCACAAAGGCCTTGACGGGCAAAACACCTTTGGAGGCTTACTTAGGTAAAAAGCCTTCCGCTTCTCATTTCAGAAAATTTGGATGTGAGTGTTTTGTTCATGTTCCAGATAGCACCAGAAAGAAATTAGATCCAAAGAGCAGAAAGTGTATCTTCATGGGCTATAGCCAGGAGTCAAAGGCATACCGGCTATATGATCCAGAGGCAAAGAAGATCGTGGTCAGTCGTGATGTGGTGTTTTGGGAACAGCCACATACAGTGGAGGAGGAGGTATGCCCTTCCACTTTATCATCAGCCGTAAAAGTAACTCACCTTGTGCCCGTATCTAAAGCAGAGTTGCAGAATGAGGAGGAGTACTTCGAGGAACAGACTCCACCAACACCACAACATGCCTTGGCTCCACAAGGTAAGCCACTTCCAAAGTGGGCAAGGCAGCTCTTTGATGAGAAGAATCCGGTTCCAGACTTGGCGGAGTCATCTGCAGATGGACTTCGACGATCAAAGAGGATAGAGGAGCAGAAAAGGGCTTCTGAACACATAGTCAATATGGCCTTGATGGCTGAGATTATGAAAGTTCAAGAGCCTATGAATTTGGATGAGGCAATGGCGGATCCAAATTGGAAAGCTGCCATGCAAGAGGAGTATGACAGCATCATGAAGAATCAGACTTGGGACTTGGTTGATCGTCCAGAAAAAAGGAAGATCATTGGTACCAAATGGGTATGGAAGGCCAAGTACAAATCTGATGGATCTTTGGAAAAGTACAAGGCTAGGCTTGTTGCACAAGGATACTCTCAAGTTGAAGGCTTTGATTTTGAGGATTCCTTTGCTCCTACAGCAAGGATGACAACTATTCGGGTGGTACTTGCCTTGGCTGCTCATAAGCAGTGGCCGGTGTTTCAAATGGACGTGAAATCTGCGTTCTTGAATGGACATCTCAAGGAGGAGGTATATGTGTTCCAGCCACCAGGATTTGAGGTGCCCAATTCAGAGAACAAGGTTTGCAAACTAAAGAAGGCATTGTACGGGCTGAAACAGGCCCCAAGGGCATGGTACCAACGGATTGATAGCTTTCTCATATCTATTGGTTTCTCAAAAAGTGCTTCTGATGCTCACCTGTATGTTTGTAAGCAGGATGGCAAGTATGTGGTAATAGTCCTTTACGTGGATGACTTGATCATCACAGGAGATCATGAGAAGATGCTGCAACAGTTGAGGGAGTCGTTGAGTTCCGAGTTTGAGATGACAGATTTGGGGCTCATGCACTTTTGCCTCGGCATTGAGGTTTGGCAAAAACCTGGCAGGATTTTCATCTCTCAGCAGAGATATGCTCGCGAGATCTTGAAGGCATTCGGTATGACCGAGTGTAAGGACGTGGTCTCTCCCATGGAGGTGAATGGTAAGCTCTCAGTGGAGGATGCATCACCACTTGTCGACATCAAGGAGTATAGGAAACTTGTGGGGAGTCTCATTTTTCTGTGCAACACTAGACCTGATATCAGCTTTGCAGTTGGTGTACTTAGTAGGTTCTCAAATCAACCTCGAGAGAACCATTGGAAAGCAGGGATGCGTGTGCTAAAGTACGTGAAAGGTACACTAGAGTATGGCATTACCTACAGAGCAGGGAAGACCTTGGCGGGTTACTGTGACTCAGATTGGGCGGGAGATTGTGATTCTAGAAAGTTAGTTTCTGGATATTGTTTCTCACTTGGTTCAGGAGTGTTCTCTTGGATTAGCAAGAAGCAACCAACACTGGCACTATCTTCGACGGAAGCTGAGTACAAGGCAGCATGCATTGCTGCTTGTGAAGCAGTTTGGCTAAGGAGGATCTTGCAAGACATAGGAGTTCCAATCGAAGATGCGACGGTTCTAAAATGCGACAATCAGAGTTGCATGGCCATTGCAAAGAATCCTGTGTTCCATGCTCGTACAAAGCACATAGAGATCCAGTATCACTACGTACGAGAGCTCATCGAGGATGGAGTCATAGAGCTGGAGTATTGTCCCACAGAGGACAATTGCGCAGACATCTTCACGAAGGCTCTTGGGAGTGATTTATTGTTGCGGCATCTACATCGACTCGGCATTGGTCCGAACACGTAGTTCATCTTCGGGTGAACATTGAGGGGGGGTGTTAGAGTTAGCTCAAATGTCCACCTCTCATGTAACCCACCAATATTCTGTGTACCCAATGTTGTAAGGCCCCCATATGAGGAGAAGCCATGATGGGTATCAGATATTGGGAGGGATCCCCAGTTTAGACACTGGAAGGGGTCTTAGAGTAGACCAGATGGTTATGAGACGGCTTAGGAGCCAAGAGTAGATACCCGTCTGCACAAAGGGGGGGTTCGGGGGGGCGATAGCCCCCCCGATAGCAGGGGGTTTGGGGGGCGCAGGCCCCCGGTGGGGGTCTGGGGGCAAAGCCCCCAGCGGCAGGGTCCGACGGTATGACCTATGCGCGATCCTTCATCTGCCCGATGGCATGTTTTCTGAAGGGTCGGTTGGTCTTCCAGGCCGACTGTCTATTAGGCCGACTGCCTATTACAGGGCCGACCGTCAACCACTTACACTATATAAGTGGCCACCCCCTATCATCAGATCACCAGTTCTTCACGCTCATAGTCCTCCGTCCAACATCTGTCTAGATCACCATCGAAGCTCTGTCTGTAGAGCGCACGGGTGGACAGCCAACCATCAGTTGTATCAGCAGTTTGGTATATCAGAATTTTTTGTATTCTCTCCAGCTTTCCATCGTGTACTTGCGTTTTGTTGTTATCTTCCGCTGCGTACTATTTTCTTACATTTCATTCCCACTATGATTATGTAAGCTATGTATAATCCACACCAGCTTTCCTCTTGTCATACATGTATGGCTTATGCTCGTTGTATTTTCGATTATTCGGTACGTCTGGCTGTCTAGTTGTTTGATACTTCTGCATGCCAAAGTGCTCAGTACTTTTGGATGCCCAGATGCTTGTTGTGTTTCTGGTTTATTGGTTCTTGAATTATAGGAATTTTATGAGCCTTCCTACTATGTTGCTATGGCTTTCTTACACTATGCAAGTGACATTTCAGCCTTGGCTTTGTGGACATCTCAAATCGCTACTACATACTCATCTTTAGAGTGGCCAAAGAAATTTCCTCATACATTCATCCTTGGTACAATAGAAAAGGATACTTGACTATTTGTTGTGTTCGTATACACCACATGAAACTGGTCATTTTAGGTGGATGAATTGTGCAAAACATGAAGGAATGATTATAAAGATTTGAGGAGATTTTACCATATTGAACTTGGAGACGACAAGCTCTCCTATTCAGATGAAGAGCTCAAACATTGAGCTTGAAGATCTCAAGCCTTGATTATGCATCATCACTATGTCAAACAAGTTGACATTTCCAGGCAGAGTTTTTCATTTTCCACACATACTTTGCATTGTATCATGCACGAAACATAGCGCCTATACTTTGCATTATACTATGGACAAGTGATTGTCTTATGTACTATCCACATGCAATTTGCACTGTATCATCCAACATCAGACTGTATCATTCAAACTGGCCTATGGCCATCCTTTTTACATAGATATATATATAGTGGCTCGGGTTTTTTCCTTGTACTCCCCAAGGGTTTTTTTTCATCAATAGATAGAGAGCCTAGTTTGAGTGGGAGTGTTAGAGCTATATATAGCTTGCCCTAACTCAGCCTAGTCCTCAACTATATATATGCCTATGATCTATGATTGGGAGCAGCCCTTGTGTCTGTCTCTCTCCTCTTTCTCTTCCTCTCATCATAGCTCTAACACTTTGAACCTCATCACCTCTCAATGGTTGGGAGTATGTAGAGGCACTACAAGGCACAGGCCGTATTTTGATAGAAATAACCACCTTTTTTACACTAAAAAGTTTTTTTTAAACTGGCGCAAATGTTGTTATTTGTATCGCTATTAACGTCAAAAAAGATATGTCGCTATATAAGCATCACTATATAGTGACTCTGGTAAAGGTCACTATATAGCGACATTGGTAAAGCATCGCTATATAGCAACCCTTAACATAACTTTAAAAAAACATTAGTGGGGCTAAACAGGGCCACAACAAGCCCTGTTTTGCCCCACTAATGTTTTTTTTTTTTGCATTACAAAAGAATGTTTACAAGCACATAGGCAAGATAAAACTCTCAAACCTTATTTGTTACAAAATTTCCCTTGTGAAAGGGGTGATACAAAATTGCACAAACAAGCCGAGAGACAGAAGCATATACATGCCGAAGTATATACAACCTTGTTTGCTACAAAATTTCCCTTTCGAAAAGGGTGATACAAAATCGCTCAAACGAGCCGACATACAAAAGCATATACATGCCAAAGTATATACAAACTACTACTACTACTGTTGCTCATCCGAATCATCATCGTCGTCGTTGTCGTCATTGTCACGTTGGCCTGATCCCTGGCCCTTGTGAGCTATGCCTGATCCCTGGCGCTCGTCGAAGCCGTGTAAGCCAAATCCCTCGAGACCTGCCTCCTTGTCATCACTGCTCGCCTCCGCTAATGGACATTTGTATAGAAATTGTAGATTCAGTGTGTCCGTTGTTTTCACACCTGTTCGTAATTGTTTTGTTTTGTTTGATTTAATTATTAATTGTATTATTTAATATTTCAATACTCTCCCTTAATGCTATTAATCTATCTAATTAAATCTAACCTTCTAAGTCCTAAACAGTTGCAACAAGACTCATGCTTTTGAGTGGGTTACGGCTTCGTGAGGAAATTCGCCCACATCAAATCCATTGGTGTATGGTCCAGTTGTAGCTTCCTGTCTTCAATCATTTCTCGGATGAAATGATACTTCAGATCAACATGCTTTGTCTTCTCCGAATGCTTAGGATTGCTTGTGAGATATATATACAAGACATATTATCGTAATACAATTGTAATGGTAACTTCAGAAGTAGCTTTAGTTCTTCTAGTAGCATCGGCATCCATAAACCTTCTTTAGTTGCTAATGCTACTGCAACAAACTCAACTTTTGTAGAAGATAATGTCACTGAAGTTTGTTTCTTTGATTGCCACTTAACTACTCCTCCTGCAATCAGAAAAGTAAATCCAGCAGTAGACCATCGTGGAGGTAGGGGGTGTGGGACTTTGGTGTGCACGATGTCGAGACGGGATTGGTGGCTGCAATAGATTGAACTATGCGCCATGGTGGATGCGTGGTCTGCGACACGTGTTGTGCATGAGGTGGGTGGTTGCATTTAGGACTGAGGCTATGACTTCGTTGCGCATGCAGACGTTCGTTACGATTTTGGTCATTTGTGTCGTCTTGGTGACCAAGCGACACTGGGCGACTGTGCTCTTCTGTGAGCGTTCGTCACTGGGGTTTGCGGAGCCTGGAGTATGTTGTGTGCAGGTTGAGGTGCTTGTAGAACTATATTTGCAGGCAGAGGCGCTTGCGGTGGTGGAAGTGGTGCTGGGGAGGCGCAGGATCGAGACGAGCCCGCCATTTGACGGAGTTATTTCTGTGCATCATTTCGTTTGGTTGTGCTTGTGTAGTCGAATTTGTGAGAAGCAGTTGTGGTGTGTGTGAGGTGGATGCTTCTGTGCTGGGTTCTAACGATGGCCCGTTGGTGTCTGCAGGAAAAGAGATGAGGGAGTCCTCATTGATCACAAGGAACTTTGAGACGTTCTCTGTATAGGAAAAAAAGAGGATTCTCTATATCATTTACTAGTTAGAAATGAACATAACTAGTAAGAGTGCAAACTAGAGAAAATGGAACACTTCCTAGTTACCTTATCTAGGGAATCAATCAAAAAATTCCCTATGCAAGTCAATGCAGGGAATCATTAGAGAATTTCACCATATAGGAAAATTTTCCTAGATAGTGAAATTCATTAGTAATTCCCTGCATAGTTTAACTAGGAAATGTTCCATTTTCCCTAGTTTGCACTCTTCCTAGTTATAGTCTAGTAAATGATATAGAGAATCCTCTTTTTCTTTGTAAGACAAACTAGGAAATGCCCCATTTTTCATAGTTTGCAAACTTCCTGGTTATGAACTAGTAAACTATATTGAGAATCTTCTATTTCCCTATATAGGGAGAACACGAAATAAGTGATTTTGTCTAAGTTATATCATTTAAGAAATGAAGCACTCATGTTTCACATTTTCATATGTAGCAATTTTAAAGTCCTAGAGCAATAAGCAATTGTTACTATAATTACATTAACTCACATTATCTACACTAAGATTCAACAAAACCATCAAAAAGATTATGGAGTTCTCTTTAATATTTCTACAAATAATAAGAAGGTAAAAAGTCCATTCGTTATTACAATATTCAAAAGAAAATGCAAAAAACTTCTACTATAAGAAATATAAGACAACCAAAGAGAGCTAAAAGAGCTCTACATAACATCTTTAAAGACTTATTTGAATCAAGCTAAATGTCATATCAAAATCTCTATATCTTCTAAACTAAGCACACCAGATTTTTCCATGAATCTAACTTTTTGACTTTTAATAAGCCAATGCACAATGTCCCTTATCATAATGTTACTGGCTGGTTTCTTGATGTCTATAGAGTACTGTTTGAAGCTACTCTCCATCTTTTTAAGCTTCACATATGTATTTTTTAAGGAAAAGTACATATCATGAATTGTGTGGACTCCCATGTATTTCAAAAGTATCGTCTCCATATTTTCCTCTGAAATGTCATCCACCTGAGGGCATAATAACAAAACAAGTGACAATATATTAACAAATTCGAAGCAAATGATTTAAATAATGAAGCCTAATGTAAAAGGCTGTCACATACTCTTTTATACTCGCTTGAAATCGTAGTCACCTCCATGTCTGTAACTTGAATATCTTTTAAGTTCTAATTCAAATAAAAAATTGATATTAAAATCAAGGTATGAAGACTTCAAATCATAGTAAATAAATTCTAAATGTAAGAATACCTTGCATCTCTTTCCTTGGGATTTATCACTTCTTTGCACGGTCTTCTGTTCTAAGTGATCTCTCATTTTTTCACTCACCTATGAATGATAAACAACAAGTAGTGTTAATGCCATTGGAAAGAATTATGTAAAGAATACAAGCATACAAAGTACTTGCTTTACTTTTAAAGGGTATTGCATAAATGAAAACTTTTACCTTTCTCTTTCGTTCACTTTTTCTAGACATTTCATTCGTAGAATCAATCACATTTGAATCCTAAAAATATCACAAAATTAAATTAAAACTTGTCTAAAAAGAAGATGCTGATCACAATTGAATGCCAGAAAATAGCTTCAATCATAAGCATATCTAAAAGATAAAGGCAATTCATACCTTATCTTCATTTGTAGTGATGTCATCATGAAGCATCTTAGAAAATGTCATCTCATTCATATCAGCATTCGCTTCACCATAAGAATCCTGACATAAAATATTCAAGATAGATGAATTGTGAATAACTGAATGGTTAATAATACTTTTTCAAAATAGAAGACAACTCATGATTGAAACTTACACACCTGATCAGAGTGATAATACTCAAACCCTTCAAATCTCTTCGCCATGAACTTATCTATCTACACAAAAGAACATATGATTTTATTAAAGAAAACATTTTATATTCTTTATAAAATTAAAAACATATCTTTTATTGGAAATGCTTCAACAACCTCAGATGTTGGACATCCTTGTCCATAAAATTCTCCTCCAATAGAAATTGAATTTCCAATAGACTGCCAATGAATTAAATAATCCAAGTAAGATGTCACATAAATTACACGAAAAAGTATAATTTTTTACTAAAAGTAGAGAACCATTCAAGGTATTAATATAAACATACCTTCTTTGAAATTGGATTACGTGGAGACTCGTCAATACAAGGAGTAGTTGCTTGAGGCTCCATATATCCCTAAAAAGTTTCAAATAGACATACAAAATTTTATTAAACTCTTATAGATCATTTTGAAATCCAAAGGAATGAGAACTTAGTTCAATTGGTATACGATATTCTTAATTTTTCTTGAAAAAACATATCTTTCAAATGCATAGACAACCTGAGATGTTGAATATCCTTGTTCACAAAATTCTCCTCCAATAAAAATAGAATCTCCAATAGACTGCCAATGAATTAAATAATCCAAGTAAGATGTCACATAAATTACACGAAAAAGTATAATTTTTTACTAAAAGTAGAGAACCATTCAAGGTATTAATATAAACATACCTTCTAAAATTGGATTACGTGGAGACTCGTCAATACAAGGAGTAGTTGCTTGAGGCTCCATATATCTCTAAAAAGTTTCAAATAGACATACAAAATTCTCCTTAAACTCATATAGATCATTTTGAAATCCAAAGGAATGAGAACTTAGTTCAATTGGTATACGATATTCTTAATTTTTCTTGAAAAAACATATCTTTCAAATGCATGGACAACCTGAGATGTTAAATATCCTTATCCATGAAATTCCTCTCTAATAGAAATAGAATCTCCAATAGACTGCTAAAGAGTTAAATAATCCAAGTAAGAAGTGGCACAAATTATGCAAATAAATACAAATTTTTACTTCACGCTAGAGAACCATTAAATGTATTGAACATACCTTCTTTGAAATTGAATTATGTGGAGACTTGCCAATACAAGACTAGTTGCTTCAAGCTCCAGATTTCTTTGAACTTTGCTTGTTTCGTCCTTTGAAACACAATAGAATACATTGACTAGATCATATCTATATTGCAAATATAGAGTTTCATAAAATATCACATAATTGAAAGGCCAACTCACATTATTTACAAGGGTCCTCTTCTTCGAGTATTTCCTGCTAGACTGCTTTGATGAGATCCACCACCTGTATATATCTTCCTCTCTCAGCTATATTCAACTCCACTAAACTTTAGAGGCACTATCTCATGATGACGCTCATGGATGATGCCTTTAATATGCTGTTGTTCTTCCTTTTTATGCCGTAGATCTATAACAGTCTCTATTCCCTCGAACCACCTTCGTACACGACGGTAGTTTTCTAACAATAGAGAATGCTGGTCTCTAAAGCACTTTTCTAGGAGCTCTTTCCCATATAGCTTGTTCTTATCCCTACAGATCATTTTGGGTGGTTTAAACACCTCATCATATGATGGTGTAAAACTTACCCCTGAGATTGGAGGAACAGAAACTTGAGATTTATCTTGCAAAGAGAGACGCTCCTTGTTCTCTTTGAAGGACACATCCTTTGATTCATCTCCCATAGGCATTTTCCCTATATAAAAAACATACACGCCAAAAATTCAGCCACCTTCTTTCTCTAAGTGGATAACATACGTGCCATAAAGTTAGCCACATGCATTCTCCAAATGGATCTACACACATGCCATAAATTAAACCCCCTTCTCCCATAAATTCAGCACCCTCCCTTACATCCAAATGCATAAAGATACATGCCATAGATTCAGCCTCTTGCTCCCATAAATTCAGCCCCCTCCCTTACATCCAAAGGCAAAAACGTACATGATATAAATTCAGCCACCTAGATTCTCCAAGTGCATAACATACATGCTTACAAATCAGCCCTTTCTTTCTGTAAATGCAATGAATACAGCCCATAAATTCATAAAACAGTTCTCTTCACCCAAAAATCAGCCCATAAATTCATAAAACAGTTCTCTTCACCCAAAAATTCAGCCTTCTCTCTTAAAGCCAAATGCGTAAATTCAACCTTCTCCCTTAAATCCAAATGCATAAATTCAACCTTCTCTATATGTTCAACCCCTTCTTTCTCCGAATGCATAACATAAATCCAACAAAAAAATGACATACCTTTAATTGAACTAACCATGGAATCCAAGAGTCCAAGGAAACTTGCATCTTCACTCATCATTTTCTTTAGTAGCGCCGCCATGTCCATGTTCTTGCTAGCCATCTTGATCATGCACAACATAAGCATAAAAGAGTTTAGTTATTGTTAGTACGAAATAAGAACACACAAAATAGAAATAGATGTAAAAGGAAATGAAATACAAATACGTACCAAATCCGTTTTATAATTCCTTGAATGATGTTAACTTCATGTATCCTAGCTACATGCCTAAGATTGCCACATGATAGGAACTATCTTGGCTTTGCCCTGAACTACCATGTTCTTTGTCTTGATAACTTTCCACGTCTCGTTGACAGACACACAAAACCACCAATCCTTCCATTCGTTGTCTTCCATCGAGACCTTCCATCTCTTTTCCTCTGCGTGAACCAGCATTATCCATGCTACTTTAACTTGATTTAGCGTGTGATCCACATCTCTAACAACGGCATACTTGAGATCATTTGGTGAACATATTGTATCTGCAAGACAAGACTTTAATAAAACAATATCATTCTCCTCTAGCCAAGGAGGAATACATCCAATGCAACCAGGCTGGATTAAACGTGTTCTCAATCCTAAATCTTTTGTCTCATATGCAATGATACCACCTCCATGCTGTAGAGGAATAAACTTATGCAATAAAGAACTAATTGGCCTTATACAATTCCAGGTGTATGGCAAATATGCATTTTGTAGGACACTCATGCCAGTGGTGCCATCAACATCTAATCTTTCATATCCTCTTTCAACAACGATGCGTTGCCTATAGTAGTGTGCTCCAAAGAATAGTTGCATGTCTCCATTATGCTGAAAGGAAAAAAACGATGCTATGCACGCTTTCCAGTGTCCCACACTAGAGACTAATGTTGCATCCTCTTCAGACTTTACGATAACCTTATCTTCAATCTTATAAACCTCACCCTTAAACATAATTTTCTTATATTCTGTTACTCTCTCAATCTCGAATTGAAGATTTTGCTCTACATACCTTCTTTCCTCACTTGTTGCGTATCTAACTTTTGGCTTCTTTCTTGCTATTACAATACCCTTTTGTAATATGACTCTTTGGCAAGGATAGTCTTTCGCATACAATGTAGCTAAACTCCATAAATGTTTCGCTTTTTCAATGGATGATACATGTATCAATCCTAAAGAATGCCATTGAGGACAGTCATAACATCCATGTTTGTCCACTAAATATCCATCTGGGACTGAAAGAACTCCATGAAACTCTTTCAACATCCTTTGATGAGGAAACAACCTATCAGCATCTTCTTGAATATGTAGAAAGACCCATGTGAAATATCTCCTTCGATGATAGTTTGCATATGAGATCTCATTGTCCTTATTGTTTGTTTTGATGCTAGCATATGTTGAGACCATACGCTCATATATGTAGCACCAAAACCCATCGTGGCTGCCATGTCATAAAATATCATCAAGAAATTCTCCAAAACCTGCAACATGCTCTAATGGAGCTGAGTTTCTTCCAATCCACTCTTCTGATCTTACTCTCCAAGAAGCAAGCAATACCCTCAGAGTGTTTATGTCTTCTTGAGACTAGCCATTACTTCTAGTATAGTTATAAAAGGCATGAGCAATATCTATGATCAAGAGGCCCAAATCATAGAATTTCTTAGGAATACCTTGGACTTTACTCAGGACATAAGGAAGACACCATTGTACGAACTTTTGTGTTTCCTCTGCCTTATAACTCTCAAAATACTTGCTAGGAAACCTTGGCCATCGACCATATTGGATGGAATAAGGTGTGGCCAATGTCATTCTATGAGTTGCTTCATCGATTTCTTTCTTCACTCTATTATCGATATCTCTCATTAAAGAGCTCATGTACTTTGAAAACATATTCAATGCTAGTATGTGCAAACAATCGTACACAAGATCAAGAGATAAGTCGAACCCATAAAGATCATATAATCTCCATAGACATGATCTACCTGAAAGACCAGCCTCTTTAAGAATGTCTTCACATTGCGTTTGAGTGCTTGCTCGCTCTGCAAGAAGCAAGTCTCTCAACATATCTTTTGTGGACCTCTTGGCTGGAGCATATCTAAATTGGAATCTATTTTGGTCACAAAGGTATCGACTCGATCCTTCACATTCTAAAGTAGCTATAGGTTTGTCTTTACGACAAAAAGCTTGGCCTCCATCTTTAAAAGCTCCAATCTTGCATTGAGCTAGATGGTCACCAGTCACCATCATAAGCATAGCACGTGCTTTGAAGGTTTGGGATAAATGGCTATCATGCCCAAAAATTAAAGGCATTGGATAATTGAAATCTATATCAACTCCATCTATGAACAAACTTTCTAATTCATCTATCAAAGGTTTCATAAAAACATGAAACAGTTTGCTTGAGCTTCCTATAATTTTTTTGCAACTAAATGGAATGAACAAGACTGGTATTGCTCCAATTATGGACTTGTTTCCACAATTGAGAACCTTTATCTCGACGATGCCACAATTCTTCTGCGTTGTTCTTGATGTCTGGAACCCATCCCAATGTAATAAAAGAGCAAAATTGCCTGGATCTCCCTGTATATGTAAACAAAGACACATTTAGAGTACAACATTACGTGTAATCCTTGAACATAAATTAATTAGAGACCACACATAGTATAAATTAGGAAGATTTACCTTACAGAGTCTTTGGGGACCTTGTATCAGAGCTCGACAAGCCTTGCAAACAAATTTGTAAATTTTCTACGTTCTTTCCAACCCTCCAAAAGTGCTTCTGATTTAAGTGAAGATGGCCATGCTGTATAAGCTTGTTTGCAATACCCCTTCTCACATACCAATGACAACTCAAACTTCGATTCTGGATCCCAAAACTCTTTAACACTTTTACATTTACTGCCATCCCAAAACTCATCAATTCTAATATTTTCATTAGAATTGTCCGATACCAACCATTTGTCTTTATTTCGCCACATTTCCAATAATTCGTGGCATAAAGATCTACTTTTAGTAAGTAGTTTCAATTGTTCACCAATGGAAATGTAGTCAAAACATAACATTTCCTTTCTAGGCACTTCACATTTCTCACACTTCTCACAACATGTTAAACAATCGCGCATTAATTTTCTCTTTCCAATGACATTTCTATTGCATTGGCATTCAACAGTGTTACCACTATAAGCGTCCTCTTTGCTTGGTAAATAGAGTATTGGAGCATGTATGGAATCCTCTTTTCCTTGACATATTCTATATCTCTTTGATTCAACCATTCCAAGCCTTGTCAACATAGTAGTTAATTGCTCCCAACATGTGGGAACAGTTATTCCATTTAGACTTCCATCCCATGTTTCTGGAAGTTGGACCAATAGTTTACTCAGACTTGATCTTTTTGCGCCTTCATGTGTTGTAGACCTAGGACCACCCATATCTCCAAATAGAATTTTAAGCATACTATCTTGAAACTCCACTGAAGCTTAATGTCCATCCCAAAGAGCTTGCAACTCAACCAATCTTTGTATGATTTTATCAGCGAGAGATAAATGGCTATCCTCTCCTAAAGCATCCATGTTATCCTCTTTATCATCCAACCTATCCTCTCCTAAAGCATTCATGTTATCCTCTTCATCATCCAACCTATCCTGTTCATGCATATGAGTAAATTGATTGTTTCCTTCCATCTGATGCATAAGCTCATTATTCTCCTCTTCTTCAGGTCCAGAAAAGCTAAAGTGTGGAGCATGCAAACCAAGATTTTCTCCAATAGTTTCAAATCGCTCATCAACTTGCATATGCCTTGCATAAGTTGATGGAGCGACCAAGCGGCCACCATGGCAATAAGTTTCACATCTACACCATACCCGCCTCCGTCGATTAGATGATTCAATAAGCTCTTCACTCACTACAGTATCATTGTCAATAGAGTTCTCCTCATTCACATTCCTCAAAATTGATGCGTGTAAGTTTCCAATGGAGTCTTGTTGCAAATACACATAATATGTTCTCCAGCTCACATCTTGATAGCCAAGAGGCGAATGCCTACACCTATAATTGCATCTACATCTCCATAGGCTATCATCTGTTGCCATCTGGAATAAGGCACATGAAATCATAAATAAAACACCCTAGAGAACAAACACTTACATAAGCTCAACAAAGTCCATCACTTAGAGACATAGCATTTTTAAACATGTATAAACACATTTAAAATAAATACACATAGTAGGGTCCTAAGTATGGGCAACATCAAAGCAGCCTCACCCATGGTAAAACCGTAGGTAAGCCATTGTAGGCCATGCAAATGCACACCCTAGCAACGACTCCATGGATAAAGAAGGACTATACCCGTGAGATTTTGTCACTTCTGGTACTTAGCTCCCACACATAGGACCATAGATACGTGTCTAGCATAGCATAAGTGCATAGCATATCATAACATTTATAAACATGTATAAACACACATAAAATAAAAACACATAGAAGCATAAATAAAAGCATAAAGATTTTAAACATGAGCTTTATATTATACATTTAAGAGCAAAAGCATTGTAACAATCGTAGAATTAAACACGAGCTTTATACTTATATACATTTAAAAACTAAATCTGTTCCAATCTTAGCATACATGCCTATTTTAAAATTACTTTAAAATTAAGGAAAAGTAATGGCGCACATGTAATTGCAAAGGTTTACTTTAGCATGATAGGCATAGAAGCATAGGCATGCCTTCACATAAGCATAATTTCCAGACAAGCATAGGCATATAAGCATTCACATTGGCATAGAAACATAGACATGCATAGGCAATGGCATTCACATAAAGCATAAAGAAAATAGAAGCATAGGCAAATAGGCAAGCATAGGCTAGCATATATAGAAACATAGGCAAATAGGCAAGCGTAGCCTAGCACATAAAGCAATAGGCACTAGGCAATGGCATTCACATAAAGCATAAAGCAAATAGAAGCATCGGCAAATAGGCATTCACATAGAAACACTTACATAAGCATTAAGCATAAAGAAGGCATCCATAAACATTTAAAGAGTAGATCCATAAAGCATAATTTCCAGACAAGCATAGGCATATAAGCATTCACATTGGCATATAGACATATAGAAGCATTCGACACAGGCATACATGAACATAGATGCATAGACATATATAAACTTAAATCATAGGCATTAAGCATAAAGAAGGCATCCATAAACATTTAAAGAGTAGATCCATAAAGCATAAAGCATAAAACAGGCATAGGCATTCACATAGATGCATAGACATAGACATTCACATAAAGCATTCATTAAATAGGCATAGAAGCATAGACTAAAGTTGCATAGACTATAGAAGGATAGGCAATGGCATTCACATAAAGCATAAAGAAAATAGAAGCATAGGCAAATAGGCAAGCATAGGCTAGCACATATAGAAACATAGGCAAATAGGCAAGCGTAGACTAGCACATAAAGCAATAGGCACTAGGCAATGGCATTCACATAAAGCATAAAGCAAATAGAAGCATAGGCAAATAGGCATTCACATAGAAACACTTACATAAGCGTTAAGCATAAAGAAGGCATCCATAGGCATTAAGCATAAAGAAGGCATCCATAAACATTTAAAGAGTAGATCCATAAAGCATAATTTCCAGACAAGCATAGGCATATAAGCATTCACTTGTTGCATATAGACATATAGAAGCATCGACACAGGCATACATGAACATAGATGCATAGACATATATAAACTTAAATCATAGGCATTAAGCATAAAGAAGGCATCCATAAACATTTAAAGAGTAGATCCATAAAGCATAAAGCATAAAACAGGCATAGGCATTCACATAGATGCATAGACATAGACATTCACATAAAGCATTCATTAAATAGGCATAGAAGCATAGACTAAAGAAGCATAGGCAAATAGGCATTCACATAAAGCATAAACTTAATAGGCATGGCCATAAAGCATGTAGAGACATAAGAAAGCATAGACTAGCACATATAGAAACATAAAGCATAGAAGCATAAGGCATAAACATCAAGCATAAAATAAGGCATGCAATGGCATTCATTAAATAGAAACATAAAGATATAGATCAAGGCTATAGAAATATAGAAACATAAAGCATAGACTATAGAAGCATATAGAATTATATATAGAAGCATACACATATATAGAAGCATATAGAATTATATACACATAAAGCAAAGATATAGAAGCATAAAGCAAAGATTAGAAGCATATAGAATTATATATAGGCAAAACATGAGTAGGCATATACAAATTTATGGCAACATCTTGCATGGGAGGCATATATATTAAGAGATAGGATTTGTGGCTGGAACATTCCTTGGTAAATGCTGGGGTGACGTGCAGATCGAAGCAATATAGTAAGTAGTGGACGAAAATTATAACAATTATAGTAAGTAGTGGACGAAAACAAATATATATAACTTCTTAGTACTTACCTTCAAATTATTTAAGCCTCCAATCGAGTACTCGAGCAGTCATCGACGTCGTGACGTATAACAGCAGCAATAATATGGCACAGGAGTACTCAGGAGGTGCGTGCGCAGATGCAGCGAGGAGATCTACCCTTCAAATTTGAGGGCTGGACAGCAGGGTATAATTATAGGCTGAGCATGTGCGCGCAGGACTAGGGCGTGTGCCGTGCAGGAATCGTCGAATTCGAGGAGAGTCGAATGAAGGTGGACGCAGGCAGCCGGCGCAAGTACAGATCGATTTCCACAAGACAGCGCCTGGCTTTAAGTCGTCGATTGATCAAGTCGAACAATTTCGAAACTGCGCGCACTTCAGCGGCAGTCTTTGAGGACCTTAGCAGTACTTTGATGCGAGATGAGGCAGCTCGGGAAGGTACAGCAGGGAATTCGATGTGATGGGGACCTCGAGTCGTGAAGGGATGGGGACCTCGAGTCGTGAGCACGCGGGTGAGCGAGAATGAGCCGTTTGGGAGTCAGAGAGAGCTGGTTTGGGGGAAATCTCTTTTCCCCCTATTTTCCCGCTTCCCTATTTCGTCTTCCCTCTCAAATTTTTGGGCCCTCTCCCCTCTCAAAATTCACAATAATATTAACCTAATTAACCTTAATATTAACCTTTTTAACTTAATTAAGGTTTACCACTTACACCTCATAATCTTAGAGTTTACATTAACCCATTAAAATTTCCAGTATGATGTTGCAAATATATATATAAATCCGCTGCCTTTTATATATATATAAATCCGCTTCCATTAAAGAGCTATGTGTATGCCGTTTTTGGATTTGGTGACTAACAACAGATAATCTGGCATGCGAGTGATGCTACTTTGATTTTGTGCTCCTTGCCATAGTCCATATTAACTACCCTTGAAAGGGGCTCTACAAGGTGATGTTGATGGCATCCTTGTGGTGGTAAGTATCAAGGTTTGTTTGTGGAAATGAGATTTGAGCTTCAACTTCCATTTGGTATTTGGTGGAGTTTTCCTTTCAACCTCGATCAACCAAAGCTTATCAACCTTGGTCGCTAAGAGCCTTTGCACCTTCTGAATGAATCTTGAAAAAGTTCAAGGATTTGGATCTGCTCACTTGCTATCTAATGGAAGTCCCGCTACATTGTTTTGATCTAGCGGGTATATTGTTGGCTAGAGGCATATTGTGGGATCATTTGATAAGTTCATGTATGGGTTCAATGTTCATTTGATAAGTCTCTTGCATACACGAAACAAAAGGTTTGTATGATGGTATGCCTTCCACACACCAAAATAGACCCTTGCATAGTCCCTTCAAGTTGGATCATGTAAGTCTAATGGTATGACTTCCACACACCAAATAGTGGGATCATTTACTAAGATCATGTACCCCATCTTCCTTACATGCATCCACCATAGTGGAATCATTCGATAAGTTCATGCAGGACTTACCTTCAGGTCATCGAACCATACACCCAGATGTAACTTGCATAGACCACCAAAATTTGGGATCATTTGATAAGTTCATGCAATACTTACCTTCATGTGATTTCCATACACCCACATTTCCTGTGCATAGACCTAACTGACAAACCTAACCCCCCCCTTTCCCCCTCCCCCCTCTTGTCTTAGGACCTCTTGTGTTCGTAATGGTAATTGCCTACACAATGGGTTTGGTGAATGGCCTAGTGATGGCTGAAAAGCTCATGCAGCATTTCGAACATCTAGGTGGCAAACTACGATTGATGGCTACAATGTTCTAATTTTGGTTGTCTTGAGTCCCCCCCCCCCCATACCCACGCTATTTAGTAGCATAGCGCCGATAGGCTATAGGCCCTTTTTCAATTGGCCCAGTCTCCATAATTTCCTCCTTACTTGTAATAAAACTCACTTTTATTATTATAAGATTTCCAATTAAGAGAAATTCTCCTTTACATCTTAGTTGTTAAACTTGACCTCTTTACAAAATGTTATGTGGAGTCCGATTTGATGTTTAAACCCTATAGTAATATAGGATACAAAATTGTATATGGCCCTCTTAGGAGGGCGATCATAATATTTATGCATTGAAGAGGATCATAAGTAACTATGCAAGAGGAGTGTCCTTAACATAGACACTAATACGCTCTATGATATTTTGGACTAGCCAATGTTCATCTTAGCTCCATCTCATCCCACCTTCTTGACCATAGCTTGTCTAAAACCCATGAACCCATTTGCAAGGCAAGGGGTCCCATTGACATCATTACCAGAGGTGGCGTCCTATTCCTTACATAGGTCAGAAAAGGCGGATGCATGCTCAACCCATAACTCCCTAATCTCTCTATAAAATCTTTGGGATTCTAAAAGTCTCTTCTTACTGGTGTAGGGGATATCCAAGTATCTCCCTGCCACTAGCAGGGTACCAAATGTCTACACCCCTAGCACATGATTAGATAGACCCGAGTTAAGAATAGTTTCACCATGCATGGGGCCTCTTAGCCACCACCCCTCTTCCTAAGTGTAGAATCAATACAGTCTAGTAGCCCTGTACTCTTCACCTTTCTGTGGTTGGACCACAATAATTCCTTCAGATTCATAGGATCTAGTTGGGCACAGTCCACTAAGCCATTACTCATCACCAACTGCTCCCATGCATCCTTTTTTTGACTTGAGATAGACGAAGTTGGGTGAGACCGATCTAGCTCATTGGTTGTGAAGTTCCAATCCCGTTCGACTATCTAGTGAATCAAGTACCATGCAATCCTCCAAGCGTTCCCAACAATTGATCCTATCTTGCATAGAATTTGGTCCATACACTGAAGCAACCCTAAGCACAAAGCCATCCTACATGCAACAACTGCAACAATTGAGCCTTTGTTATCTCTGTAGATTCCTTGGGGCTGAGGCGACTCTGCAACAAGGTTGTCATGCCACCCTTACCCCGATGTGGACAATTAGCAAAGAATTCAAAACCAAGCCTACGATTAGAAGTAGATTGGATTGGTGCACCCTCTTGCATGAATCCGTTGGTGAAGAGACCTTGTCCGCTCGCACAAGGGCCATGCTAGCTGGCCTCTCCAGACACTCCTTGGCGAAATGACTTGTCTA
The DNA here is from genome assembly GCF_047967505.1 of Dipteris shenzhenensis. Lineage (NCBI taxonomy): Eukaryota > Viridiplantae > Streptophyta > Polypodiopsida > Gleicheniales > Dipteridaceae > Dipteris > Dipteris shenzhenensis. The sequence continues at coordinate 27,728,730 of NC_141614.1, read as the reverse complement.
CTTACAAATGAAGCAGGATCCGAGAATGGCACAAATTTGACTTGTTGATAAAACAAAAGCCTACTTGGGTGTTTAACCTAAATAAAATACAAAACTAGCTGGGCACGATCCCAGAGGATCTAGGCACTCTTATGACCAAAAGGAGAACATGTAGTCCAAGGAATAAGCAGCACTTTCGCCAATGTTGTAGCAATCTTATCGATGGACTCACCCAACCAAGGTGGGAGATTCACAAAATCCATCCACACTGGACAGTTGTGGTATAGAAATTCATCCACAAAGAATGCACACTCCAAGGAATAACAAGCACAGAACCACCAGAAAACATGGAGGACCTACCCAAAGTATTGTTGCAAAGAGATCTTGGAACAAATCGCACAATAAAAAAGCCTTTACCAATTAATTTTGCCATATAGGCCAAGGATGGAATATCACATTCAAAAACCAAGAACTGTTGGAAGTCCTCCAAAGTTGGTAGTCTGCCTCTAAAGAAGAAGTATGCACTTCCTCTTGCCAACCGCTCAAGCTCAAGCCTAATGTCTTCAACTTGAAACTCACAATGTGCAACATGCTTCTGACTTGCTTCGTACCACCCTTTGGTGGCAACTTCCATGGCGCGTCGAGCAACCTCTGCTTGTAGGATCTCTTTGCTTCTTCCAAATCCAACGGAGTGAAGCCGGCTTGGAGATTTTTTGCCAGTTCTTCCATGTAAGAAATCAATTCTCCATCCTCCTCGAGCTGTTCGCCTAAAGCCCCACCGGTAGAGATCACATCATTTGTGGCACTACTCTCCAACTCTTTCGAGGTACTTCCATCCTCACCACACACCACACTCATTGGTTTCGCATACTCGACGGCTGTTGAATCGCTTCTCCATCTTTTCAAGGAGCCTCTACTCCCTAGCACCACATAGGGATGGGTGGAGACCCAATTGAAAATTTGTGCACTGGAGGATATCAACATCTCATTCACAATTGATTTAATCAACTTAATAAATCTATTGGAAAATTTATTTATCTGATACTCAAGAGAATTTATTTTGAGTATCATTCAGATTAACATTAGATAACTAATTTTTATACCAAAACATTTCATTTGACATTATACATTGTGCTTTACCATGGCTTAACGAATTATTTGCCCTTTATTGGCAACTTTTTTCTTTGAAAACCTTAGACAATTGAGACTTTCATCTGAATATCAGTTCCACATTGTGCATTTACTTTTAATCGACACTTGTATTTGAAACATCAATTTGATATTACATACCATTTTTTTTTTATTTACACATTTGACAATTTACATTGACAATATTGTATCTTACACTTAAAAATAGATATAATATTATATATTGCACTTAGAATAGATAAAACTTCATTTCACATTCATTTGAAATTTTTGGATAATAGGAGAGTTTTAAAATTATAAAATTTATAATTGGCATGTAGAGTATCTTATTAAAATTACAATTAAACAAGCTTGTTATATATATGCTCGTTTTTAATATAAAAACTTTTTTCTACATGGATGATCCGCATATTAAACAACTCATTTCTATGCAGGTAATTGAAATCACCACATAGAAAAGATACATTCTTGCTAATTACCTATATAGGAAACTTTGATTCTCCACGTAAAAACTCACATTTCTTAGAGAAGACGTCATTTCCTATATAGGAAACTTAAAATACACTTCATTCACCATATAGAAAGTGACATTTCCTAGAGTTCTTTTTAGGAAATATAATTTCCTATATATAGAACACCTCATTTCCTATATAGATAACATTGATTCTTCATATTAAAGTCAAATTCCCTAGAAAGCACTACCTGCTCTATATAGGAAATAGAATTTCCTAGATAGAGAGTATAAAATCCCGCTTCCTATCTAGGAAATATGATGAAATTTCCTAGTTACCTAGCAATTTCCTAAATAGGGATTGGGCCGAAGTCCCTTGTGGATGATGACGGAGCGAGAGTACAAGAATCGGCGATGAAGGGGATCATACAAGTGATATCCCTTTACGTCATGGGGTTTGCCATAGCCCACTAGTATAGTCTTGAGGGCGCGATCACTCAGCTTGTTGCGATGATTGTCGTATACGTAGACATAGGCAACTGAGCCGAATATACGTAGATTTGAGTAGTTGGGCAGTTTTTCAAACCATAATGTGTAAGGTATTGCATCAACGCTGCGATGAAATATCCTATTTTGTATATAACAGGATGTGGAGACTGCCTCTTCCCAATTAGAATTTGGGAGGCCTGCAACCTTACTCCTAGCCATGTTTAGGAAGGTTCGGTTTTTTCCTTTCTGCTATGTAATTTTGTTGGGGCGTGTTTGGAACTGTTAATCGTTGGCGGATGCCATTTTCTAGGCAATACACACGAAACTATTGTGAGATATACTCAACGTCGTTGTCAGTGTGTAGATTTTAATTGTATGAGAGAGTTGATTTTCAACTAGGTTTTTGTAAGCTTTGAATAACTGCAGGACTGTGTCGAAGTCTTTATGTTTCAGAAAGGAGACGACTGTGAATCGTGTGAAGTCGTCGATAAAGGTAATGTAATACCTATTGTGGCTTAAGGAACGACAGGGTAGTTGGCAGAGATTGGAGTGAATGATTTCCAACGGTTTGGTAGTCTTAGTGCTTCCTTTGGGAAACTTTGTGCTCGCTAGTTTTTCGTAAATACATCCCTCACAAAGAGTAAGGTAGCTATTAGAGGGTAGATGGTAATTGGCTGCTAGGCGTTGTTTGGAAATTTGAAGCATTGTGGGATGATTTAGGTGGCCCAGGCAATAATGCCAGAGTAGAGTTCGGTAGGGATGTGGATTTGAGTGAGTTGTGGAATGAACCTCCTCAGCGGGATGTGTTGTGCGACCCCATCCATACTTCCGGCAAGCTACTACATAAGTGTCAAAATAGGATTTAATCTTGCTTGGTTAGACATTCCTTAATCATAGCTTTCCTCTTCTCAATGCTTTAGCCAAATCTTCTTCTTGGTGGGTCGATTTCATAATAGTAAGTCAATCTTTCAATAGTTTGAGCTCTCTCTCTCCAAGAGTCAAACATCCTCCAACTGCCTCTTGATTTTTCCTGCAGGTTGGAACAATTCCGTATAGCCTTATGATTCTGCTATAAGAACTCCATCATGAAGCCAAAATGCCCATGGACGTCATTTTCTGCTTCAAACTCTTCATTAATGCATTAAGCATATTCTTGAAAGTTTTAAAGTGATGCTTTACTTCCAAATGATCTGATCTGAAGTGCTTTCAGCGCTTTGATCCATAGATTTTGCATATGCGCCATTTGTGCCTGGCTTGAACGTCATGGCTGTTGTGTCATGCTGAGAGATTAAACGACATTAAAAGTTACAAATTCAAAGAAGTTGCTTTGCCTTTTCCACTTGAGTCTTCTTGGTCATTGAAGTTTCTTGAGAAGATCGATGATGACTAGTCCTGTAGTGCAATGGTAAGAAAGGGTCTGCTTTGTTGTATAGTACTTGGGCCGACCAATTTGTGGTGGCGAGGTCGAGAACATCCTTTAACAATTCAGCTCAGAGGAATAGAGATTTTGGAGCAATTTACACTCTTAGTCATGATCGTGAAGCAATCAACGCGCTTCCTCAAATTCGGGTGGAAGGATGCCTCCATGTTTCAAGATTGATTAACGTAAAACCTTATGCCAGATTTGTGGATCTCATTGATATAGATCTCGGATTCAAAGTAACATAGAACGGATTGCAAGGCTCACACCTTTTGGAAGTGCCCCAACGACCAAATGGATTATGGAGTGCTGGAAAGATGATTCATGTTGCCATATTTCCTCAACTTTGGCTCCTCTGACCCATTCTCCCGATCATTCGCGACGGGTTGTTCGCTTCATGTTTACGGGCTGATTAAACTTTTAGCCTGTGCGCTCGATCTCAATCTCTTTTCAAAATAAAAAACAAAATAAAAAATAGCTTTGACCACTTACCTCAACGTCTTTTCTACACAGCAGATCGTTGCCTCATTTATGCCCGGGAACCTTTTGCAAATCCTTACTGATATGACAACTTCTGCTGGACTTATAATGTGAAATCAAGGAAATTTACCACCGTCCTCCTTCTGCTCTTGAGCTAGCTTACAAGATCAACAAGAAGATCTGGTAGATAGATTGGTGATTCCTTGGTGACCTAGTCGGCTTCTACACTGGAATCGTATTCCTTTACAATCCCGAATCTTGATAGTTCAGGACTTGAAACTGACGCTGGACATGACAGATTGCATTGAAATCATCTTAGCTGCAAATAATGGCAAAAATCATCTATGCATCACCTTTGATCTCGTGTACCCTTTTTGCGATATGAAGAACCATTGAAGTTCAACTCATTAATTATTGGATTCATGCCAAGCCTGCTGCCTCGAAATCTCGGCTACAAGAACTGTAAGTATTAAGAAGCTTGAGTTCAAGCAATCATCTTTGCCACAATGAATCAAGGAAAGCAATCACATATCAATCTATTTCAACCGCCTTGCTCTGTTTGCCCAGAAGCAGATTTTCCCCACTGTTATGTGCCAATCTTGAAGCAATTGATCTCATAAAGAGTGTTGGAGGTGTAGAGAATGTCGAACGGCATTTAGTGTGAAGAAAAAATCAAGAGTAGGTAGCATTTAAAGCTTGGAAGCAGAATATGCACGAGACAGCAATGACTCTTACACCAAGCTCAGAATCTCCGTTTTGCTTTCGTGGCAGGAGATCAATGAAACAGCAAAAGAATGCAATAAAACTATTGCTCCAGCTTCGGTGTGCCTTGCCCATATCAAATGGATCGTCCAGTAAGCACTCTTGCTTTGCCCGATGCTGCTACTCCACTCCCACCCAATTTTAACAATCTGCCTGGACCGTGAATTTCACCTTCTTTGTTGCTCCCAGCCGATCCTTGAAAGGACCATGGCGGATGAAATTATAGAGTACTCTATGGCCCGATTGCAAATGGAGAAAAACTCAGAGATTGGTATGTGAGACAACGACTCTGGCATGAGGGCACGATGAGACTGTGTGATCTGCTCTATCCATTAGAGGTCAGGAGGAAACATCGCAAGGCTATGGAAATTGGAGTTTTTACTTTTGCACAATGTACCCAACGGGCCAAACCCAATAAGCAATGATCTTTCGGCCAGTGGGTACGCAAAGACGCTCAGAGCTCCTCTTGTTTACAGATTCCATCACTATTAGTGGCCTTATTCGTCTGTTGCGACCCAACATGTACGTTCAACACCCTTATCGCGATTTCTTTGCAACAAAATATTTGATTGTTGCTTTCATCCTTTGGAGCTGTTTCTCTTGGAGGTCGATCGGGTTGCTTACTGTGCCTTTTTCAGCTATAGCTCCTTTCTCTGCTACCTTTATGCCTTCCACCTTCTGCTAAGGCCTGAACCGAGCTCATCTCTTACTTCTTGATTCCATGATCTGCAACACCTTCTTCTATTGAACAAACATGAATCATTTCTTTGTCCTTTCACCTAATGCCAAGGTCTTCTGAGAAATGAACCAACTGCAAGATCGCCAAATGTGTTCAGGGTACATTCAGCCCTGAACATTTTAGAACTTCACCTTTCCAACCATTAACATGAAGCAAAGAATACACAGTCGCGGATCATAGTCAAAAGACAAAGAGCAATCCAAATATAGTTTCTCATCAAAGGACAACATTCAACATTGGAATAGAAGCAAAAGCTACATCTTATCCCTTCTAGAACATGAACAAATGTCCTTTAGATCAACATATGATCAGCCTGGAAATATGTAGGCTGAATGCAGTTAGACAACAGTCTGACTATTACACATCAAGGACAGTTACAAAGAAGATCCCAAAAGGAGTTATAACTGTCCACTATGGTTCTTTGTAACTGCCATTCATGTATATGACTTGTGACCTTCCAACTTCCACATGACTTTGACTTAGCTTAGGTGCCTAAATACCCCTCAACACTGGTCCTCGTGAGCTACGCCTGATCCCTAGCCCTTGTCGAAGCTATGTAAGCCAAATCGCATGAATCATTTCTTTGTCCTTTCACCTAATGCCAAGGTCTTCTGAGAAATGAACCAACTGCAAGATCGCCAAATGTGTTCAGGGTACATTCAGCCCTGAACATTTTAGAACTTCACCTTTCCAACCATTAACATGAAGCAAAGAATACACAGTCGCGGATCATAGTCAAAAGACAAAGAGCAATCCAAATATAGTTTCTCATCAAAGGACAACATTCAACATTGGAATAGAAGCAAAAGCTACATCTTATCCCTTCTAGAACATGGACAAATGTCCTTTAGATCAACATATGATCAGCCTGGAAATATGTAGGCTGAATGCAGTTAGACAACAGTCTGACTATTACATATCAAGGACAGTTACAAAGAAGATCCCAAAAGGAGTTATAACTGTCCACTATGGTTCTTTGTAACTGCCATTCATGTATATGACTTGTGACCTTCCAACTTCCACATGACTTTGACTTAGCTTAGGTGCCTAAATACCCCTCAACACTGGTCCTCGTGAGCTACGCCTGATCCCTAGCCCTTGTCGAAGCTATGTAAGCCAAATCGCTCGTCATCACTGCTAACCTCCATTGATGGGACGTTCGAGCTTATATCCTAAGAGTGAAACCATATCAATTGGAACTTAAAGAATAAAACAATTTAAAAAGTGAGATTACAAGTAAGAGTAGACTTATATAGTGCAAGCAGCCACCTCAATCCAATTGACTGTCGTTCTCAGCGCCTCCTGCTCGATAAACCACGGCTTTACTCCTATGCCGAATGCACGTCTTGTCTCTTTGTCTGTGGGAAGGCGATCCATCGTAGCTTGCCATGGGTCCAAATTACGAGAGTTAGATAAAGTGCATGTAATATGCAATAAAACAAAGAGAACAATAAATTAAATAAGAAGAAGTAGACTTACCACCCATGCCTCGAACGCCAACCGTCTGCCACTGCCGAGGTGCAAAGCACCTATGGTGTCCAACCGTCTCCTCGCAGCCCTCCTTTGGCTATCAAACTTTTAGGGTTGGTCCCTGTACTCCTCTTTCAAAAACTTCCAGTTAGCTTTGTCTACACAGTTGGGTTTATTCTTCCTCTTTGCAATGAAAGTAAGCAAGGTTGACCTACGATGCTTCAAGACCCCACCCATGTGCTCTTTCATGTAAGAGCTATTGAACTCCCAATTTGGGGGGTTAGGGTATTGTCTTTTCAATTCATCGATGAGTACATTCTTCTTTTCATCATCTTGGTACTGCCAGTCAGTAGCTCTGCCACTCTTGAAGTGGTGGCTCATCAACCGCCTCATGGTGGCTAGCATATCTGAGCCCTTTTTATTTTCTATTATCTCTCTGGATAGCCCTAGTGATTTCATAGGACAGGTCCTTGCGCAGGAAAGGAGGAGTCATAGTAGTGACAGAGCTAGAGCGAGGGGTGTTACTGCAAGCGCTTATGGAGCGAGGAGTTATAGAGGGAGTGAGAGAGGGCAAGGGACCTGACTAGTACTGGGTCTCATGACCAAGTGGAGACCTGTAGGGATGTGAGTATGCTGACTCGTCTACATCTCTCGAGTTAGCACAGTAGCCTCGACCCTTCCTACTCCTTCCATTACGAGTGGTATACTCAGGTGATGACCCCTCGGTTGAAGGGACTAGAGGGGATGGCTGTCGAGTAGGTCCAGCCGTTGCTGTAGGAGAGGGAAGAGATGAGGTCCTTTGGGATCACAGAGAGAAGAATCTCATTGTCTCCGCATCGCTCATCTATGCGACAAACTCGTCGGGACTCCCAGTAAAGCCATGGGCTACTAGCAAAGGAGCTCCCCGAGGGGTAGTTGTAGTGCTAGGTCCGAGAGGAGTCGGGCCAAGGGTAGTCGTAGGGGTAGGCCCATGAGGAGTCGCCTTAGTGGAATCAAAGTCCTTTGGAGAATAGAGATCATGATGTCTCCTCCTACAAGGATTTCTGTACTCATCAGATGTGCGACAGATGTGCGACATGATCCCATGTCTAATTTGGGGGGATTGGACAATTGTAGACACAAACACAAAGATAAAAAACAAACATAAGAGCGAGTAAGAAAAGAGAGGAAAAAAGAGAAGGAAGAGGAAAAGAGGGGGGAAAAGAAGAAAAGGAAGAGGGGAAAAGAGAAGGAAAAAAGAGAGGGAAAAGAGAGGAAAAGAGAGGGGAATAAGAGAAAAAAGAGAAAAAGAGAGAAAAAGAGAGAAAGGATATGCTTATGCTTATGCATGAGCATATGAGCATATGCTCATGCATAAGCATAAGCATAGGCAAATGCATATGCTTATGAAAAGAAGAGAAAATTGGATGAAAGAGAGGAGAAAAGAAGAGAAGTAAGAGAAAGAAAGAGGGGAAAAGAGAAGAAAAGAGAGAGGGGAATAAGAGAAAAAAAGAGAAAAAGAGAGAAAGCATATGCTTATGCTTATGCATGAGCATATGAGCATATGCTCATGAAAGAGAGAGGGGAATAAGAAAAAAAAAGAGAAAAAGAGAGAAAGCATATGCATAAGCTTATGCATGAGCATATGAGCATATGCTCATGCATAAGCATAAGTATATGAGCATAAGCATAGGCAAATGCATATGCTTATGAAAAGAAGAGAAAAGAGGATGAAAGAGAGGAAGTAAGAGAGGGGAAAAGAAGAGAGAAGAGAAAGAAAGAGTGAAAAAGAATAAAAGAGAGGAAAAAAGAGAAAAAGAGAGAAAGCATATGCTTATGCTAATGCTAATGCATGAGCATATGAGCATATGCTCATGCATAAGCATAAGCATAGGCAAATGCATACGCTTATGAAAAGTGAGAAAAAAGAAAGACGATAAAAGAGAGGAAGAGAGAAGGAAAAAGAGAGATAAAAAGAGAGAAAAAGAGATAAAAAGAGAAAAAAAGAGAGAAAGCATATGCTTATGTTTATGCATAAGCATATGAGCATAAGCATAGGCAAATGCATATGCTTATGAAAAGAAGAGAAAAGAGCATGAAAGAGAGGAAATAAGAGAGGGGAAAAGAAGAGAAGGAAGAGAAAGAAAGAGGGGAAAAGAGAAGAAAAAAAGAGAGGAAAAGAAGAAAAGAGAGGAAAAAAGAGAAAAAGAGAGAAAGCATATGCTTATGCTTATGTATGAGCATATGCTCATGCGTAAGCAAAAGCAAATGCATATGCTTATGCTTTATGCATGAGCATATGAGCATATGCTCATGCATAAGCATAAGCATAGGCAAATGCATACGCTTATGAAAAGAGAGAAAAGAGAAAGAGGATGAAAGAGAGAAAGAGAGAAGAAAAAAGAGAGGGGAAAAGAGAGGAGAAAAGAGAGAAGAGAGGATGAAAGAGTGGAAGGAAAAGAGATGAGAAAAGAGAAGGAAAAGAGATGAGAAAAAAGAGGGGGAGGAAAAGAGAGAAAAAGGGAAAAGAGAAGAGAGAAAGCATAAGCATAAGCATACACAAAAGAGAGGAAGGGAAAGAGGGAAATAAGCATACGCATAAGAAAGGGGAGGAAGAAGAGGAAATAAGACAGAGAGGAAAAGAGGGGGGAAAGAGGGAGGAAAAGAGGAAAAGAGGGGAAGAAGAGGGAATATGAGAAGAGAGGGAAAGAGAGGGTTCCTACACCCATCACTATAGCCAGTGCTTAAGGCACTAGTTGCGGGCCAATGCAAATAATGGAAATAAAAAAAGGAAAAAAGAGGAAGCACTTTCTTACCTTAAAAAAGTCCCGCTCGGTGTTTCATGGAGTGGCCCTACAAAAGAGAGGAAACATACCATTTTTCAGATAACTAGTTAGAGGAAAGAGGAGTTTGGAGAAGAAAGAGGAGGGAAAGAGGGAGGAAAAGAGGAAAAGAGGGGAAGAAGAGGGAATAAGAGAAGAGAGGGTTCCTACACCCATCACTACAGCCAATGCTTAAGGCGCTAGTTGCGGGCCAATGTAAATAACGAAAATTAAAAAAGGAAAAAAGAGGAAGCACTTTCTTACCTGAAAAAGTCCCGCTCGATGTTTCGTGGATTGGCCCTACAAAAGAGAGAAAACATACCATTTTTTAGATAACTAGTTAGAGGAAAGAGGAGTTTGGAGAAGTAACTTTCCAAAGGGATTGGATTGACGGGACAAGCATAAGCCTACAAACAAGGGGAAGCACAAAATGAAGGGAAAGAGGAGGAAGAAAAATACCAAAAAGAGAAGAGGTGAGTCTTCTTTCTTTCACCAAATCTCGTTTTTTGTCCACCTCTGAAAATCAAGCATGAAAATTAGCACATAGGCTTAGTAATGCAAGGAGAAACATGCTTCAACACTCACAAAACAAAACCTCACATAGAGAGGAGGAAAGCGAGGTCACCGAATATAAGGTGAGAGGAGTGATTTTTTCTTTTCCCGCAATAGAGTTATGAAAGACGGCATCACGCAGGGTTTTGGGTTTTAGCCCTAGGTATCGCTATATAGTGACACTGGTCAGTCACTATATAGCGACACTTAATATACTAAAAGCGTCATTATATAGCAACAGAACAGGGCAAAGCATCGCTATATAGTGATAGTTCAGGGCATTTAACCTAAGGAGAAAGGAAAGAAGCTCATGGGTGACTATTTTTTGGATCTTAATGGATTTCCTTACACCTCATGTTGTGATTTTGGAGGTGTGTAGATGGAAGGGACGAGTGGAAGCTCATCAGAGATGATGTGCCAGATGATGTGCCAATGCCCGGGAGTGCAAAGTGGCTTACGGAGAGGTTGTATTGTCATTGCACTCATTGCAAGCAAGAAGTACGACATCAATGCTGTATTGTCATGTGCCACTTATGGATATATGGGGAGGAGCCTGAACGAGTAACTTGGGTCGATTTGAGCAGTGCCTTTATTCTCATTGCCACATCCTTGTATTGAAATCAACCCAAGGTGGATTTGAAATCCCTATCTATGTGTGTATCTATGTCAGTGTGTGCGGCTGTGTGCCTTATCTAGTGCTCTTCACATCATTGGAAATCCCTAGATCACATGGTCAAAGTTTTAAAATCAACCCAAGGTCGATTTTTCCTCTTTCACCGTTGGTGGTGCACGTGGTGATGGATCATCTCAGTAAGTCAATGCTATTTGAGTTCGTGTGATTAATATTGCATGCGTACACGACACAAAACCTTGAGACAAGATCTTATATTTACATGAAATCTTGAGAGAAGATGAGGAGGGTGGCAAGGGTGCACGTATACCTTCACACTTTGAGTAGGACTATAGTCCCCCGGATGTGCACAATGATGACGAGGGTATGGTGGACATGATGGATTCTATTTTTAGGGGCATTACATCACATGTGCATGTGATGTCCGAGTTTGAGGTCAATATGTGAGAGTTGCAATCAACACAGTTGTATGAGGGTGCTAGGATGTCTAAACTATGGGCTTGTCTCAATATTGAATCTACAAGCAAAGTATGGGTGATGGGATACAAGTCTCTCGACCTTAATGAGGTTAGCTCCCGCATTAATTTGTCTCATTATTTGAATATTATTTGTTTTGAAAATTATAATGTATGTTTGAGAATCATCATATTTCGAAGCCTATGTATGTTTGAATTGCGATAGGTTGCTCCAAAAGATGTTGCCTGCACCATATACCATGCCCGCGTCAAGAGATGAAGCGAAGAAGATGCTAACAATAGTTGGTATGAATTATGATACCATCCATGCTTGTCGTAATAATTGTATTCTCTTTCGTCGTGAGCATGCAGATTTGGCTAGTTATCCGGAGTGTGGAAAACAATGATATAGAGATGAATTGCAGAGGATGAGCAAATCTCACTAAAGGTCTTGAGACACTTTTCCATCATTGCAAGAATACATCACATGTTTCGATGCAAATCCATAGCGGAGTTGATGACTTGGCATGCATCTCATCTGTCCACTAATGACACATTGAGGATCCCTACAGATTGTGTAGCTTGAAAGCACATAGATAATCATTGTCCGGACTTTGCGAGGGAGTCACACAACTTACATCTTGGGCTCCCCATGGATTATCCATAGTACAGTGCAAAGTATAGGCGCTACCTTTGGTGCATGATACAATGCAAAGTATGTGTGAAAAATAAAAGAATTTGCCTAGAAATCTCAACCTGTTTGACATAGTGATGATGCATAATCAAGGTTTGAGATCTTCAAGCTCGATGTTTGAGCTCTTCATCTAAATAGTAGAGCTTGTTGTCTCCAAGTTCAATCTGGTCAAACCTCCTCAAACCTTTATAATCATGCCTTCATGTTTTGCACAATTCATCCACATAAAATGATCGATTTCATGCAATGTATACGAACACAGCAAATATTCAAGTGTCCTTTTCTATTGTACCAAGGATGAATGTATGAGGAAATTGCTTCAGTCACTCCAAAGATGAGTATGGAGGGGTGCTTTGAGACGTCCACAAAGCCAAGGCTGAAATGTCTCTTGGGTAGTGTAGGAAAGCCGTAGCAACACAATAGGAAGGCCATAAAGATTCTGCAAATCAAGAACCAATAATCTAGAAACACAATGAGCATCCGGGCATCCGGAAGTATCGGATTTGAGATGTCCACAAAGCTAGGGCTGAAATGTTGCTTGCATAGTGTAAGAAATCCATAGCAACACAATAGGAAGGCCCATAATGATCCTGCAAATCAAGAACCAATAATCCAAAAACACAACGAGCATCCAAACATCCGGAAGTATCGAATAATTAGGCATCCCAAAAGTACCAAACAACTCGGCAGCCAGAAGTACCGAACAACCGAAAATATGAACAATTAGGCATCCCAGAAGTACCGAACATCGAGGCAGTCTGAAGTACCGAACAACCAAAATGAAATAAAATAACAACCTCCTCATTCGGAAGTACCAAAAAACTGAAAATATAATGAGCATAATCCACATACGTATGACAAGAGGCAAGCTAGTGTGGATTAGACACACCTTACATAATCATAGCGGGAATGAAATAACAACCTCTTTGCATCCGAAAGTACCGAACAATCGAGAAGATGAGCATTCTAGATTACAAAGAACATCCAAAAGTAACCAAGAAAATGGCTCGGGGGGTCCACCTTACATAAGCCAGCTATACAACGTGCGTTCGAAAGGTATTTAAAAAACCCCTCTGTAACCACATTTTATCTATTTATATACCCCTACTATGAATTCTTGGATCAATAATTATATCCCTTCAATAAATTCAAAATTTAAGAAGCCTATATTTTTTTCCCTCCTCTTGTACATTTCAGTGTAAGTTGAAACAAACGCTACTTCTGAGAAATTGTATTGTATAATTGAATAAAACCATTTAAATTGTATGTCGCTGAGATGCATGCTTTACATCCATACTAGTACCTAATAGAACGTATTTTCAACTTTTGATCTTTTCAATTCTCAAATTCTCATGTATTTACTCGACCTTATCCAATTTTGTTTCCCTTGCATGCTCCCAAACTGTCACTACCTACTAGAGATTTGCATGAAGTAACTTGAATTGAACAATTAATAAAATGGCACAAACTTATAAGAAGATGGCTTAAACTTTAACCTTGTGTTAATCTATTGTATAATTGAATAAAACCATTTTAATTGTATGTCGCCTAGATGCATGCTTTACATCCATACTAGTACCTAATAGAACGTATTTTCAACTTTTGATCTTTTCAATTCTCAAATTCTCATGTATTTACTCCACCTTATCCAATTTTGTTTCTCTTGCATGCTCCGAAATTGTCACTACCTACTAGAGATTTGCATGAAGTTACTTGAATTGAACTATGAATAAAATGGCACAAACTTATAAGAAGATGGCTTAAACTTTAACCTTGTGTTAATCTAATGGGAATTTTTATATTAAATATGATGCATGTAGTAGCATTATGTTGATGTAGTGCAAGCTATAGCCAAATTTCATCAAAAGTACCAAATGAAAAGGTAGAGTTGAATCCAAAGTACAAGCATATTGATATCTAAAAATAGATACAAGTTACAACCAAGACTTGTCATCAAGAGTTTAATCAAAACCTTAGACTTAGACGTGGCAAAAAATCAGCTAGAGATAGCTAGACTAAAGGTTGTTACACAGACTTCTCCTCCTCATCGATGGATCCTTGAATGACCTCAGCTGGATAACACGGAGGATGTGGAATTGTCTTGTTTATAGTGTAAAGATTATAGCCAAGGGAGGGCCCTAAAACAGGCCACTTGGCTTCCAAATTCGACCCTCCATCCAGTATTGCCCTGTTTATTCACCAATAAGAATCAAGAATTTTGCATGATTAATGTTAGATATAGCTAGAAAACGTTTGCACTCAAGTTTATCTAAATTACTTGACTTACAAAAAATATAGAATTATATCTGAAGAAAAGTTTGTATTCAAGTTTATCTTAAGGTATTTGACTTACAAAAAAATGTAGAATTTTGCCTCAAGAACTAGCCCAACTCCTTATGCGATACATGTGACGTATCATTATCTGAAACCAAAATTAGCCAAGGATGATCCTTAGATGATGTAGCTCATTATAAAACATTTTGGAAAGTTTTACCTTGCATGAAAAATGCAAAGTAAACTTACCTAGCACTTTTCAAAAAGTCATTAAAAACTTTGTAGTCATTCTCAGCATTCTCATCTAGCTGGTACTTGTCTGTTCTTACAATATATGTCAAATTTGCTAATGCAATAATTGTTTCAATGTCCAACATGTTTAAGTCTATCAAATCATAAGTAAACATTTGTGCTCCTTTTGCCCTTTGATACCATCCAAGCTGAACTTCCAAACCTTGGGGCCTATCTGCTAAATCAAAGCCATGCTTATAATCCACGTACCTCCCTCCGAATTTCTTCCTCATCTTTTGAACTCTTCCTAAGTACCATGTACCATGAGTTGAATCCATCTTCCTCGTGTTTGTAGCTTTGCCATTTCTTTTCATGTGTTGATTTCCTTGTCCTTTTGTGTCATCATGAAAGTATACAGCACAGTCACAACCTATGCCAAATAAATTTCCATTTGATGATTGTGCTTTTGCTTCATGGTTGAAGTAAACACCTTGCTTTACCCTTGTGAGTCTATCTTTTGACAAGGTTGGACATCCATTGAGTTGGCTCACCAATGTTGACTTGAAAATAAACTTTCCGTCCACCTCTACAATGGGGCTAATGTTTTTCTTAGGGGGCATGTTTCTTGTTTCCTTCAAAATGTCATCAATTTCATGTCTAATCTCACTAAGTGCAATAACCTCTTCACTTTCATTGCTATTCTCGTCCATAGATTCTTCTTCACCACATGGCTCCACAAAGTCATCATTCTCATCAACTTCTCCCATTTCAGCATCTAGCTTACACCATGTAGACCCTGCATCCAGCCAAGGTTGAAACCACCATTTCAAGTCTTCAGCCTTGCTAGGTTTCAAATCCAAAGACTCGCATAGTATGTGAGCTTGTTGTAAGCCCTCCTTCAATGCATCAATCATCTTTTCATCAGAAGAAACACTCTCATAGTCACCTAGATTTTCTTCAATCATCCCTTCTTGTTTATTCAAATGTTTCCATATATGCTCTTGCTTTTTATGAGCCCTAGAGAAAGTTAGACCATTTTGAGCACACTCATGCATGGCAATTTTATTCAAGCTACCAATGCTATGTAGAAGATCTCAAAGATCAAATGCTCTTTCTTGCCCAATCATGCCTCCAACTTTACTAAAATAGATTTCAGCAGCATCAGAACCGGTAAGATGTAGTGGACACTTCAGATTAGGATAAAAATCTCGAAACATCTTTATGAGCAATACAACAAAATGACAAGAAAGTATGCAGTCCGTATAAGCCTCCTTACTGATGAAATTTTTCTTCAAGGTGTAGGTTGGATGGTGATGAATCCATAGTCGCCAAATTTTGAAAAAGAAGACTACCTTGGCTGCAAGCACCACACGCTCCTTCAAGATCAAATATGGTGACAAGAAAATATCAATATAATCAGCAACAATCATCAAAATAGGCCTCAGTCCCCTTCATACTTCTTTCTTTTTTTTGAAGTTTTCTCAAACATTTCTGTACTTGTCTACTTGCAATCCTTTGAGTTGCTCCCCAATTTTGTCGATCATTCCTTTGAATATCTCCATCTCGTAGCTTGTGCTCCTCAATTGAAAAAGAATTGTAAACAATAGATACATGATTTAGTGTGATCCAAACACATCCAATTGCTAGTTGTCGAGTAGGACTATCAA
Organism: Dipteris shenzhenensis; assembly: GCF_047967505.1. Lineage (NCBI taxonomy): Eukaryota > Viridiplantae > Streptophyta > Polypodiopsida > Gleicheniales > Dipteridaceae > Dipteris > Dipteris shenzhenensis. Next base: position 27,712,486 of record NC_141614.1, on the reverse strand, counting down.
GTGGGCTTGTAAGTTTCTTTCCACAGTGTACAAAGTCTTGATCATGAAGGCCATACACATTTCCTCCTACAATTTTTGCTCTCATATTCCATCCACACCAATTGATAGCAAAAGGTTGTTCGCTTTTCTCCAAATAGTCTTCAAGCATCAACTTTCGTCTTCTACTATCTCCATCTGAAGCATGTCCAATTATGGGTCCAACTTTATCTTTCAGGTTTGCATTCCACATGGTCTCCAAAAGATTCCATTGGTTCCTTACAAAATCACTATCAAAAAGATTGCATGTGCAATGCACAATCAAAGCCAAACGTGGAAGAAGATCATGAAGAGGATTAACAATCAAAAGTCTAGCATAATGACCTATGATATGATTTTGAAAAGCATCTATAATATTCGAGTATCCTTGTGAGCCTTCACCAACAACAATGGAGTCATTTGATGAGCATTGATGATATTCTCCTTTCTTTCCACAAAACCCAATAAGAGTGTCATCTTTTGCATTCCATCTACACAACACGATTATAGAGTTTAATAACTTCCTCATCTTTTTGAGAGATTTCCAAACATAGCAATTATAAATATCTTGATGATATAGATAAAAGTAGAATGCATAGAGAGCTAAAATTACCTTATTCGACACTTAATGGTTGTCTCATCTTCCACTATGATAATTGGAACTATAGAAATGACTCCATATCTTTTTTTTGCATCCATATAGATCTTCCCAACAGCATCGAATATGTATTCGTGCTCACCACAAATAAATTCAATTTCTTTTCTTCCTTGCCTTCTGGTGGTAGACAAAGATGGACCTCCAAGGTTTATACTCAAGAACTCATGTAGTCTTGGACCACCCCATAGCTTAATAACTTCATATATGATTTTTGTAGAGTCACTAAACCTGTGTCCTTGCTTTGACCGTAACATGTTCTATGCCACTTCTTGAAAAAACTCCCACAAGGCTGATTTTCCACCAAACTTTCCTTGTCTATGAGCTTCAATTATGTTGTTACAAAAGCGTCGAACATCTTTCCTATTTATACATTCAAAACTTGATTCTTTCAAAGTTTTGACTCTGACTGACAGCATTACAATTTTTGATGTTGCCCACCACAGCCTTCTTTTTTCTTCATTCAAACTTTTCCTACACTCAAAAGTGGCATTTTTTAGCTCTTCAATTGTCAGGTAGTCTACCCGCCTTCCTTTGTCTCTTTTCCTGGTTCCTCTCTTCTGAACGGCAAGATTCTCCCTATATAATCTCATACGAAAATCAGAACAACCTGAAATTTTCTTATAGTGTTCACATGAGAAACCTTGAAATGGAACTCCAATGATTGATATACGAAGACAATTTATGTGCCTGAAGCATCCATCTATCTTGTAAATTCCATATTCCCATCATGTAAAGTGGCCTTTGTATATGGTTCACAAAACCATTCATGCCCCATCTTTTGATCCATCAAAAATGACTTAATATTAATTTCACAACCATTGACATGAACATTAGCTTGCCATAATCCCCAACATAACAAATTTATATTTGATGATGAAGATAAGAATGACTCAGTCAAGGAATCAGAAAGAGATTCTGTCTCACCACATTTTGGTTGCAACACTTTAAACTCCTTTGTTTGTACAAGGAACCTTCCCAACGATGTTTGTCGTGGATCTTTGTCAAAATGCTTTCTAGGTCGGCCAACAACCCTTGATAATACTGGACATGGCTCCATTGATTTCTTGCTGGAAGAAGTGATGTGAGCTTTTCCTTTGATATGTTCTGATAAAATTGTTTGTAGATCTGAACCTCGAGGGCACAAAAACAACCATTTTCCATCATATCCACATGCCACTCTTACAGCATTTTTATCCTTGTAGTCATTCAAAGTTGCTTCAACTATCTCAAACTTTGCTCCTGCAACATACTCGATAATGAAAAATTTCAGAAGAATATTTTTTTGACCCTATTTATGAAAATTTTAACAAAAGAAAGATTTTTGTCATCTCTACATGCTTCTAGTGGAGATTACCTTCATGAGAATTATTGAAAGTGTGCATTTCCTCAATAGCATCAAGAATTATTGTTGCATCATCAACATCGTCCTGAGCGTCCTTCATGCTATCTTTTCGAAGACATGCTTCTTCAGTGATAAATCCTCGATTGGCAGCATATCTTTTTTTATGTTTCTGGCTTTCTAGAATATGGGTTCTTAGAAAATTAGACAAGCAAGTGTAAGCTGATTGCTTGCCTTCAATGGACCCTGATCCATATGGCATTCCACATTCAACACACCAAATTCGAACTTTAGGCTTTCCATTAAGATCCTCTGTGAGGAGCTCAAATTTATCATCTCTAGGTGTCTTACGCTGCCTCAATTTTTTGCAAACTTTTTCACAATGACTATCCCAATCTTCAAGAATAGACGTTGCTAAAAGTTTACTTTTGTGCATGTTTAAACCATGACTACAAGAAACATCCTCACGTCTTTCATCAACATTTACAATATCAACTTCTTTATGAATATTATCTGATGTTCTGCAAACACGTTTTGATGGTGTGATCTCATCGACAATCGTACTTAGAGACCTCTTTATACCAACACACCTATCCTCTTCAACATTCCAACGTTCTTCTTGTATTGTATTTAGTATGCAACCTTCATCATCATTGTCATCTTTGATAACAAAGTGAAAAGGAACATTAATGATTCCATCTTGCATAATCTCCTTACGTATCATGCTATAGGTAGAGTCACCAAGCACTCTAACATATCCCAAAAGCTTCTTCTCAGATGATCCATAGTCAAACACCTTTATGTGAGTCTTTGAAGCCATGATATGATCAATAGTATACCTAATCAAAATAAGAGAAAAATATAAATAAACTCATATGATTCTCTAAGCATTCTGCCAGGGGAATTGCAGACCGTGTCAAGAGACCAGAGTGCTCCCGAGACTAGATTGCTTACATACTATATATTGCATGACTTGATTCTATAAGCATTCTACTAGGGGAATTGCAGACCATGTCAAGAGACCGGGGAGTGCTCCCGAGGCTAGATTGCTACATACTATACATTGCACGACTTGATTCTGTAAGCATTTTGCCAGGGGAATTGCAGACCGTGTCAAGAGACTGGAGTGCTCCCGAGGCTAGATTGCTTACATACTATACATTGCACGACTTGATTCTGTAAGCATTCTGCCAGGGGAATTGCAGACCGTGTCAAGAGACCGGAGTGCTCCCGAGGCTAGATTGCTTACATACTATACATTGCAGAACTTGATTCTCTAAGCATTCTGCCAGGGGAATTGCAGACCGTGTCAAGAGACCGGAGTGCTCCCAAGACTAGATTGCTTACATACTATATATTGCATGACTTGATTCTATAAGCATTCTACTAGGGGAATTGCAGACTGTGTCAAGAGTGCTCCCGAGGCTAGATTGCTACATACTATACATTGCACGACTTGATTCTGTAAGCATTTTGCCAGGGGAATTGCAGACCGTGTCAAGAGACCGGAGTGCTCCCGAGGCTAGATTGCTTACATACTATACATTGCACAACTTGATTCTGTAAGCATTCTGCCAGGGGAATTGCAGACCGTGTCAAGTGACCAGAGTGCTCCCGAGGCTAGATTGCTTACATACTATACATTGCATGACTTGATTCTGTAAACATTCATCCAGGGGAATTGCAGACCGTGTCAAGAGACCAGAGTGCTCCCGAGGCTAGATTGCTTACACACTATACATTGCACGACTTGATTCTATAAGCATTCTGCTAGGGGAATTGCAGACCGTGTCAAGAGACCGGAGTGCTCCCGAGGCTAGATTGCTTACATACTATACATTGCATGACTTGATTGCTTAATACATACTAAGACTATAGAAATATTAAAGCATAAAGCATAAATGGCATAGAAGCATAGGCATATATAAACATGAAATTATTTGTTGCATGCTATATGCTCCAACAATCATCCTCATCTTCCAAAAGATGAGGTGGTAGCTTAAGTCATCATTGCATTTGAAAAGAGGGACGGGCTTGGAGGAGGCCCTCCAAGCTTCTGGAGGACCTTCCTACTCTCTTGCATATCAAATTCATGGAAGCTCCAAAGTTAAAATTTTGTCTCATCATGTCACTTTCAAGAAAATATTCCAAGCAAGTGTTTCAAGCATGTGTGGACGTTAAGTAGACCTATTTGTTTTCCCCTTTTAGCTACCTTATCGGTTTCCTTTCCATACATCTAAGTTGTCTTCCTTGGCTATCTCCATACTTCTGTCTCCTTATGATTCCACCTAGATACTGCCCTTTCCTATCCATCATTTGCCCAAATTGGTATACCTTTACTGTGAAACGGCTAGAATTGGAAGCTCCGGCTAGAATAGAAACTATACTCCCAATTCATCCCAAGAACTCGGGATGCTTGGCTCAGCACTCAGGTCTATCGAAGAAAACGAATCAGGAGGTTGCAAAGGGACGTAAAAGGCTACAAAGAAGGGGGAAATCGGTCAGCCAGCAAGTTAAGCAAGGATTTCCACAGCTAGGCTGTGTGCTGAACGGACGAAATTTTGATCATTTCGTTCATTGTAGCCACGTCTATGCACAGAAAAGCGAAACCTGTGCAAGGATTTTGTAATTGAATTGTCTTTTAGGCTGTAGCCCTCGGAAACGTCGATTCTCTTTGCGATTCGGTGCCCTTCGCTACTAAATAGTTCAAAGTTGCTCTTCTGCCAATTCATGTTGCCATGAACTGCTCAGTGAGCAAGAAGGTAAGCAGAGGGGATTGAGAAGAGTGCAGGAGGTGCAAGCCTTGAGGGCTGGCGGAGGCCTTAGCATACGAACAGGGTGCTTCTTCTCTCCAACGCTACGAGAAAAGGGTGCTTCTTTTCTATGGCCCAGCATGAAACACAAATCAAGCGTACGCGGAGAGGGAGGTAGGGGTAATTGGAGGAGAGGTGGCAAGCCCTTTGCGATTCCAACGAATCTAAACTCAAGATGTAGCCTGAATACACCCAGGGTTCTCCGGACCCATGGTTCTCCGGGGACGGCAAAGAGTTTTCTTTGTCTGCTTCTCTTGCGGAGTTCTCACCATGGATCCAAGATACAAGTAGCCCTTTTAGCAAGTCACATGCCGAAGAGGTTGAAAAGCTTTGCAGAATAATTGGTGAAAGGGATTGGGATAGGACTGTGGAGACTGCTCTAGAAAGGTCAGGCATAAGGTTGAGTATGGTACATGCGGTGGATGTGATCAAACTGCAAAGGAATCCTAAACTTGCCCTCAGGTTTTTTATTTGGGCCGCGCAGTAGGAGGGTTATGAACACAATGCTTTTGCAATAAACGCAATCACAAGAGTTTGGGGTCATGAGAAGGATCTGAAAGCATTTTTAGATATTCTTTTGGGCATGCGTAAGGAGAATTATATCTGGACGCCTACAAAATTTATCGTTTTGATAAAGGGCTATGGATGGGCAGGTCTTGTCGATGTAGCCATGAAAACTTTGGATCAAATGGAGAATTTACGTATCAAGCCCAATGAGAAGCACTATGCTTGTTCCCCGTTCCTTACTCGCATTTTGTCTATCGTGCTGCTCTCGCTGCAATCTTGTTTTGGTTCTGGAGCTTCAAGAATTCTTCTAGGTACGCTTTCTTCATTCCTTGCCGCACTTATTTCTCATTTTTGTTCAGTTCCAGCTTCTAAACCCTAGCATGCGCGCTTTTGCAGCACCACTCTTCTCTGTTTTTCCATCCGATTAGGTGTAATCGGCCTTTCATCTCAAAAGTCAAGTCTGGGAACGAATGGTCCTTAGTCTGGTATTGAATGGTCCTTGCACGCTGCTAGAATATGGTTCGTGATTGCGTTATCCCAAAAGCTCGACCTGCATCTCATGAGCCAAGTGCGCTTCCACAGGGGAAGGCATCAATGCTGGTGGATCGGAAGCGAGAGAGTAACAGGTGGTGGGTGGGTTCACGATCGCGCAGGGAAGGTGGGGAGGAGCTGTGAGAGGTGTAAGTGAGGAGCAAAAGCAGAACAGCTTGTTGAGGTGTGAGGGGCTTGTTGAGGAGGGAGGAGGGATGGGCTGAGAGGGAAGGTGGGGAGAGAGAGAGAGAGAGAGAGAGAGAGAGAGAGAGAGAGAGAGAGAGAGATGGGGAACGGGAGCGATGGAGCAAGGGAGGTGCAGGTGGTGGCGATGGTGGTAGTATTACTCTTGGGAAGCAAGATACAATGGGAACTAGCAGCAGCAACAACAACAACAACAAAAGCAACAGCAACAGCAACATCAAGAGCAGTAGTAGTAGCATCCACGAAGAGCTTGATAGAAGCAGACAAGCTTGCGCTACAAAAGTTCCTAGAAGCAACACTAGCTGGGGTTTCGTCATCGTCATCGTCTTCGTCTTCATCATCATCTTCTTCGGTCTACAATTTCAGTGCTCCAGTTTGCAAATGGCATGGAGTTCGGTGCATGGTCGATCAGCAACAACAGCAAAGAATTGTGGGTGTTTTCCTAGAAGATATGGGCTTACGAGGGAGCATCCCAGAGGCCACTCTGGGAGCTCTCTCGGCACTCACTCAGCTTAGTCTGTTCAACAATTCAATTCATGGAACCTTGCCTTCCGATCTCTTCTCGCTCTCCAAACTCCAATACCTTTCTCTCTCGTCCAACTCCTTCTCCATCGCTCCTCCTCCTCTCCTTTCCAACCTCACCCAACTTTCTCGTGTTGATCTCTCTCACATCTCCTTCTCTGGTCCTCTCCCTCCTTAGCTCCTCCTCCTTCCCCATCTCCGCTTCCTCTACCTCTCCTCCAATTCCTTCTCTCATACCATCTCCTCCCAGACCTTCTCCTCCCCCTCCTCCTCCCTCTTCTCCCTCGACCTCTCCAATAACCACCTCTCTGGCCCTCTCCCTCCCAACCTCGCTTCCCTTCTTCACCTCTCTTCCCTTAACTTCTCCAGGAACTCGCTCACCGGTCAGCTCCCCTCCCAGCTCTCCAACCTGCTTAGCCTCTTCTCCCTCGACCTCTCTTCAACCACACCAACCTTTTACGAAACTTCAGAAGATGCATGAAACTCAAGCGCACGCACCCTCAGCCTTTTACGAAACTTTAAATGTTGAGTAAGCGACAACCTCAAAGTACCTGGAGTTCAGAATCCTGGAGTCTAGACTGGTCACTAGAGTTCACGAATGGACACGTTATTTTCAGCTTCAACTTTCTTTCGTTTGAAGTTTGCACTCTGCTTGCAGCTCGAAGAAGTCGGCTGTTGGAGACTGTGCTGTGTGCACTGTGGAGCACTAACTACGAAGTGGATAGTGGAGTACAAACTACAAAGTGGGCTATGGAGTACGAACTACGAACGACGAAGTGGGTCTGTGGATTGAACATGGAGCCTTGTCTTGAACAACGAAATGTTCAAGAATCAAGAAAGGCCTTAGAAGTTTCTAAACCCTAAGAGAAGATAAGGTGGCTTAATCTACGACTACAAAGAGATTAGATCTACGGCTATAAATTAATCTACTTTTTAGTGTTAAGTTATTTTAAATATTACATATATCTCTTTTATATTTTATCATATATTACTAATTTTCAAAGTCCCTAGGCAATCTTAACGTATTCTATAGGAAACTTTAATTGTAGCTTAAATTTTAAAGGTTAATATTTCAAATACCTTTAAAATACATTTTGCCATTAAATTTAGCCCTTATAAATAACCTACTTGGCACAACTTATACCAGTTTTTTTCAATTTTAACCGGTGCAAAATACACTAAAGGGAGGTTTTTTCTAGCACTGGTTCATACACATGAAAGACCAACCATCAACACTCCCTCATCACTCAATGGTGTACATCATACAAAGAAAGTTTCAATATTCTCACAAGGCAAGGCTTTTAGGAATAGGTCTACTGTGTTCTCCAAGAAATAGTTAACAATCCCAATTCCATAATGTTTTGATGTTGAATCCTTGGGTTCTTTCCAATGTAATGGAAATTTGATCATCAAAAAATATCATCACGGGATCTACTCTAAGATCTAGCATCGAATCTGCATACTCCAAGATTTGTCACAAACCATCTCATCCATGTAGCCTCACATCCAATTTCAAAAATCTTGAATACTACACTATCACCTTCAACAATCTCCATCGAAAACTTTATAGCATTAAATGCCATTGATTTGAGTATCTAGGTCCTTTAGGATTTTGATCGAGCAATTTAAACATCAAATCTCTTAGCTCTTGTAGTATAACCCTTTCTCAAAGAGTGAATTTCGTTCAATAACATTATTCCATCCATTCTTCAAAGTATGATTAGCCATATGCTTGATAGCAGTGCACTTTAGATGGAGAAGAACTAGCATGCTCATCAATATTTTGAAACTCAGCATTCACCATAAAAACTTGTCGAGCCTATATCAAGAGCATTGCTCAATGTATTATAGTGAACTTCATATGCTATATCTTTGCTTGAACTTTGAAGGATCACCAACATTATAATCGCTTGAAGGATCACAACAACATCACAAGTTTCAAGAGCATCACTCAACACATCATGGTGAACTTGATATGTTGCATCTTTGATTGAAGGATCATAAACATGACAATCACTTGATGGAACTAGTGTGATATGTTCCCAACATGAAAGGGGTGCTTTGTTAGAACACATCTTCCACATACCTTAAAAGCATGCATTATAGTAGCATGATCTAAGTGGTGCTAAGTGTTAAAGAGTACCCATTAACAAAATGAAGGGAAAGAGTGTTAGGAATGGAATCATAGCTCTATAAGACATCTCTATTCACATTTTGTCTCCATTTTGTTCTTCAACTTCCTAGAAAAAGCATTCAAAATATATGTCTTTTAGGAGATATAAAGTGTGAGCCTACATTTTATGCTAGCCTGTAGGAATGTCACAACATCACTAGCACGTTATAGCTTTACACCACCTTGCTTTATATTTTTATGAGTCAGCATTCTATTTATAATGGCCCTTGCACTATCGTGCTCTCCCTTGCCATGTCCAGGTCTAAGAAAGTTCCAAATCATGCACAAGCTAGTGAGACTAATAGACATGGACATGAATAGTGAACTACAAAGGTCTACATGCTTTGAACTGGGAGGCTATGCCATCAAACTAGAAACTCAATGTTTCTTTACAAGTAATTACAATCATTCGTGGTGTAACATAAAGCAATGTTATATGAACAAATTTTTATGCTTCTTATCATTTGAAATGTAGAAGGTTATAAATATAGGAAAAGGTTATGTAGAAGGTTATATATAGGGTAAGGTGGTACTCTTTTTCCACTTTAAAGTGGTCAAGTTTGTCGGGCCCAAAAGATACATAAGTGGGAGAACTTTTGGATATTCAAACTGTACATGCTCGCAATGTAGTAGAAGCTTGCAATAACATCCTATAGTAGAATTTTCCTTAAGCCCATTCCACATTCAAATGTTCTTTCAAACACAATTTATCCACTTTGCAGAGCTTGACATTAGGTTACTAAATTTCCACTATCTCAAAGCATAGCTTAAAAGATACAATTTGAGTCCTCTCTCTCTCTCTCTATGTGTGTGTGCCTGTGTGTGTCCTCTGTGTGTGTGTGTGTGTGTGTGTGTGTGTGTGTCTCGCTGAATCCAATACTAATATCTACTATTATAACTGTGGGGGCTAGTCAGCACATTAAAACTTTCAGCTACCCAACAACAAATTGTGACTGCTCTTAAACATCATCCTAGATCAGACAATATTTAAAAAATAACTTTTAATTTGAATCTGAGAATAAACACACCCTACCTGTTAATTTAAAAATGGTGTATAAAATTACCCCTGCTATAAATATATTTATGTAAGTCTTGAGAATTAAAATACCCCTCATTTTGAACTCTCATAGTATACTTACATTTCCCAGATGGACCCCCCGAGGAAAATGGGCATCCAGGAACGGTGATCACATCCAAACAAGTACTCAATAGTAATCCATATGTGCCACGTCCAAACGAGTACTTAATAAATAATCCATATGTGCCATGTCCAAACGAGTACTCAAGAAGTAATCCATATGTGTTCATTTGAAAGACGTTGAGGCTTGCCACGTCCAAATGAGTATGCAATATGACCATGTCCAAATGAATACGCAGTAAGTAATCCATATGTGTCCATCGTGAAAGCCAGATAAATATGTGTCACATCCAAATGAGGACTCAATAATAATCCATGTACGGCGTTTAGACAAGTACTCAAGTAGTTAGCTATATGCCACATCCAAATGAGTAATCAAGCAATTAGCCATATGTGTTCATAAATATTGTCACCTGAAAGATGTTTAACCTTGCCATGTTCAAATGAGTATGCAATAAGTAATCCATAGGTGCCACAGCCAAATGAGTACTCAATCAGTTAGCCATGTATGTTCATCGTGAAAGACATATAAGTATACCTCACCACATAAAGGGTGAATTAAAAGTATGCCTTGCTTGAAGATATAAGGTACTGAACCAATAAGTAAGTACATGCCATAAGTCATCAATAAGTTAATCGACAAAGAAGGAACAAACCACTAGTTTAGCAAGACCTTGCATGCACTTGTAAATATAGATAAGTATGAAAAACAAAGTAGATGTATTCATCTTGTAGGTATTGAATGTGCATTTATTCCTTTGGATTGTATCTAGGCACCTATGCAAACCTACATGTACTCGAAGACACAACTGAGTGTGATGAAAGAGAACGTATGAGCTCACCTTGGAAACAAACGAGTGCCTTGAAAAATGGCAGAAAACATGTGAGAAGCACCTTTGCATATGTGAAGTAACATATCCAAGAAGTAATGATATCAAAGCCAAATAGAAAAGAAACACATGTTAGCATGTTAACAACATAAAACATTTGGCAAGTTCCTTTCTTCCATAGGATGGAGCAGCTTATGAAAGTAAAGTAAGATGTTAGCTTATAAGAGAGAAAGAAACATTAGATCGACATTTTCTTTTGCATATCAAGCATGCCTACATGATCTTTACAGTACTCTAGATCAAATACAATGGATGGCCTATAGGCATGCTTGATTAACAAAAGATGAAAGAGAACCTGCTTTCAAAATCATAAGATAATCGAAAGTAACTCTCACCTTCAAAATAACATAAAATATTTAGGAAATCAAAAGTAAATGATAAGATAATCAAAGAAAATCTAGCCTTCAAAACAACACAAAATATTTTAGAAGCTCCTTTGAATCAATCAGCTCATGCTGAAAGTAAAGCTCAATATAGAATATTTGGCAAGTCTATTTAACTGAGATTCATGGAAACTTGAATCTGCAGATAAACTTGTTAGCAAAACATAATAATATATGTATTATCATTGTGAATAAAACACCAAGCATATGAATGTAGTGGAATACAAATAACATAACCTTTCAAGTGGAATATCAAGAACAAAGCATTGTACTGAACTACAATGATATCATGGTTCCCAATGATGTACATCATTAAAGAAAGTTGGTTTATCTCTATACCAACAGGCAAAGAAAAGCTCCAGCACATAGATGTATATCATAGTGATTGCTGGAAAAAGAAAAACAATAAAGTTTTGTGAGGCACCCGAGTATAGATATTGACAGTGCTCTTTGGTTGAAGGGCCTTCTATAAATGTTGAGTAGCAGAGCACTTACATAAAGATTTAGCAAGCGATGAACTAAATAAGAAGCTAGTCAGTAAAGGATGCACTATATAAAAACTAGCTTAATATATGTGAAGCATCATTGGCTTTTACTTTTGCAAAAGCAGCATGAAACCACAAGTGTTAAAGTGCTAAAATCTTGTTTTCACTGATGACCTGATAGAAATAAAAATTGCTTTCATATGGTAGATAACCGTTGAGGGGAGGAGCATTAACATGGGCAGGGAAAAGGGACTAAGAGGGGAGAAAATGAAGAGGGAGACTATGGCACAAGGGGAGAGAGAGAGGGGAAAGAAGAGCATGTACATGATGGGAAGAGGAATGTAGAGATGGAGACATCCAGGGAAGAGGGTCATGCTTTATTTGAAAGGAAGGATGGGGGAAATATCAAAGTACTAGCTAGGTGGCTTTACAAGAATGAGCGTGTCCCATCAAGGAATCCCCTCCTTTTATAGCCAAGAGAGGGGGTCTCTCCCAATAAATGCATCCTCCAACATGCATGGTGTGTGTGGAAGAGTCTCCCATGTGGGTTGGGCAGTTACACACTCTCAATTGTGTGCGATAACGCTTGGCCACATTTTTCCACATATATCAACTCCCATATCCCAATTCTATGATACTCCCTTAGTCTCTTCCCAATTTTATAATACGTTCAAACATCTAGGAGGACAAGTGGAGGGTTGGCACAAGGAATCTTGCCACCTCATCCTACTTTCCCCATTATTTAACTTGCATTCTTGGACTATCTACACCTCCCCCACATGGGCCTATCCTACATGGAGGGAATCACCCAATATAATATCCATCTCCACCTATTTTATATTACTTCTCCCATGGACTTTGGGCTATATCTCACTAAAGTGGCTAACCCAACCAAGGATTAGCAACGTGACACATGGTTAACCCGGCCAAAGGTTGACAAGGTTTGGGTGTGTCTATGTTCTAAAAAATAAAACCTTTTAACAACAGTGTACACGATGCTCAAATAAGGGTGGATAATAACTTTCCATTTTATCGGTGTACATAGTGTATACAATTGGTACAAAAAGTGTCGAATCCATCAGGTAGTCAAGGCTCCAAGGTCAGGGTCCACTTACCTGCCACCATTCAAACCGACTAGTTGTTAGAACAATGAAGTTGAATTTGGGTAGACAAGTAATGCTTGTATTCCCTGGCTTGTTATCGCTTTACCAAAGAACAAGAACACACCTTTCGGAATTCTAAGTTAGAACGGAGCTTTAAAGGGTTGTCAAAACATTAAAAAGTAGAGGGCTTTGCACCCTTTCCAAAAAATTTTAAATTCTCTTTTTCATATAAAAACAAACCAGGGGGGGTATTCCACACCCTTGTAAATGAAAGAAAATTATCATAGATTATAGGGACAAATTGTGCATGGGAGGTATTCCACACCCATAAAGAGATGCAATGAGGGCATGGTCCACACCATCATGAGCTAACTGAATTAAAAGATTTAAATTGGGGGGTACTCCACACCCTTCTTTCAAGGAACCAAAATATTTTAAAAAAGAGAAAAAACAATTTAGCACAAAACAGAAAGAACTAAATAAGCCTACTGTAGGTTTAAGAAGAGTATATCTCAATTACCTATATGTAACTAAATAGTAAAAAAGGTTAGACATACAACCCTAAAAGGAATTCTTAGAATTTATCTTAAATTACTAGTAATGCAATAAGACCTTACACTTAGGCCTATTTAATGTTTTTTCCTTTTTATTTTGTAAATAAATAAGCAACAAATCTTTGCATAGAACATTTTTTGTTACAAAATTTCATAAAGGAAATAAATGTAAGAAAACAATACGTCTGTGCTCAACAGATAACAGGATCTCATATGCAAGAGAGAAAAGCAAATAGTATGGAGAATCAAAAATTTGATTACTATAAAACTGATACAATAGACGGCGCTGCCTCCTAGTCATGCGCTCCTGTGTGAGAAGCTTCGATGGTGTGCTGAAACAGTAGAGGATGGAGGCTGGATGCTAAGGAATCAGGGTTGCTATAGCCAGTGATGATAATGGGCTTCACGAGCTTGCTCTTATATAGCCACTAGTCGTAGTCTGTTAGATCCAATTGGGAGACCGACCTAGTTGGCCCTAAACAGGGTCGGTCCCAAAATAGGCCACTGACCACACGTTAGAACCGTTCGGCCCAGAGCCATTCGGGATCATTTGGGGCTCCAAACGGGCCCCGTAACCCGAGAGTGGGCTACCTCGAGAAATGCTCCGTCTACCCTCAGTGCGGTTTGTCATGGGATGGCTTCCTGCACTTGCATGTAGCCTAGTTGGCAATGTGCCAACTCTATTTGAAGCCATCCAGCCATCAGGCCACACATGACCCCAATTTGGTGTCCAAACCAGGACCTACCGAATAACCGAGCTACTCAAATGCCTTCTCCTCATATGGGGGGCTTACAATAGCTAGTTCCCATGTAGTTACATGAGAGTGGAGCATTGATATCTAACAATAAAGTCATTTACTTATTGTATGTATCTAATGGACACATTAAAATATGAAAGAAAAGGAAGTAAATTTATTTATACTAAAGGAAAAGTAAAAGAGCCTAGAAAAAATTAAGAGAAAAAGTACTATAAAGCAAAATAGGGGTACAACCATATAAGAGTACCTATAGTATATGGAAAAGGAAGGCGTCTAAGATAGTTCTCAAAGCATCAAACAAAAAACAAATGAATAGAAGAGACTAATCCACACAATAAAAAGTGGCGAATAAGTGATAAAGGGGGTCATCCTCATTGTCTTTTTAACAAAACTTAAAAGGGTTACGCAGGGGGACTAAATCATCTTTTAAATTTAAATTTCTAATAGAGTGCATATGAAAGAGTATTTTTGGACAAAGGAGACCTAAGAGAAAGAGGGGGGCCAGTCGGGACAACCAGGCAAAGGTAAGACAATCAACCATAAGGTTGACTAGGTAGTCAACCATATGGTTGACAAGGTAAGAGGTAAACTAAAAAAAGTTTAGGTTGACAAATACAAAGGGAACATGCTTACATGGCATGCAGCTACGTATCGACAAGATGCACAATATCATAATACTGATAACAAAACAATGCCAATTGAAGTTAAAAAAGGTGTCGTGAGACTGCAAACGGCGTCGCCAACCTACCTATACAAGCAAGGAAGGGACTAAGCAAAGTATTTGAGCAATGAAGGCCAGTGCCATACGTAAAAGAGTATTACGAGATCTAAAGCACCAGAAAACCCACTTGCGAAGCTGTTGTAGATCTAAATCCGTCATATAGAGCAATCATTATAGAGGGAGAGAAAGCTAATCACAGAGGGAACCGAGCAAGATGAATAGTCTGGCTATCAACCAAGAAGAAGTGTCCAGGATATGAGCAAGGAGAGTGGCTTGAGTTCGTGACATAGCCACAAGGGAAAGGTACCAAAAAGGCGACTCTTAAACAAGACACAAAGAAGAAGGTACTCAGCTCAAATGGTACTAGAGATAGAGCTGAGGGCAGAGAGGACCACCTCAAAGAGAAGGCAGTTAAGCGAGTGAAGAGGAGTTGTAGATGTTGATGCTTGCACAAAGGGAAGCACAGACAATAGTGTGCAGTCCAAGAGAAGCTAGGCTGCGCATGCACTAAGAGGGGGCACGAGAACGAGCACAAAGAGGTAGAAGAACAAGTTGTAGGCAAAGTCGTGCATTTGAAGGGATCAAGAAGGCAGTGGGCACATGAAGCAAAGTCAAGATGTGGACGGTGGGTTTTAGGAAAAATAGGTAGTTGACACTAGGGTTACAAAAATGTACGGTTAGGTGGGTAGGTGAGGAAGGTTAGGTAGGGGGTTAGTTAGATTACAACCTAACTTCGATGATACTACTAACAAAAAACAAGTCCATAAGGGAGGGCAATTAACACGAGACAAGAACGGAGGAAAAAAACATTTATTGGGTTTATTACCCAGCAATATGACCTATCTTAAAATAGTCCAAGGGGGAATTTTTTTTTCTTTTGTTATGGGGAAAGGGGTAATTTTTTTATGAAGCACATGTGTATAATTTAATTAAGAATAATAAGTATGCATGTATATATTAAGGGAAAGAAAATTATAAGCAATCGATTTAAAAGAAAATTAATCAAGGACTAGGGGAAATTCTAAAGCACATAAAGAAGCATAGACTTTCCACCTTAAGTGAGAAAGTAGGGGGATACATGTGTGAGTGTGTACATGAGTGTGTGTGTGTTGGAGAGGAATTTAGAGAAATGTGATGGTTAGGTTAGGAAGGTGAGTTAGGTGCACTTAGGGGGGTACATTTTGAATATTTTTAATGTCAAGCAGATCAACCAATGCCTAATTAGAAAATATTAGGTGCAATTTATAAATGTAAAAGCATTAGTATTATAGGGGGTTTTCTCGGGGGTCAAGTAGTTTAGGTAAGGTTTATGGGTTTAAGTGTGTTTTTAAATATTGTAGTGTCTATTTTTACATATCTGTATGTGTAAATATTTCCTATAAGTGTATGTGTATAATTACAAATCATATAAGCCCATAAAAACTCTTAGCATATTAACACCCGAGAAATCGAGTAGTAAATAATAACTGGGGTTATTAATTATGGGATTAAATACTACTTAAAGAGAAAATAATAAGGAGGGTGAAAGCTTTGACTAAGGATGTGTTGACAAGAGAGGCAAGAGGGGGGGGGGAAGGGAAAACGGGGGGGGGGGGGGGGGGTGGAACGTCAATAACTACATAAATGTGTGTAAGAGTGTAGAAATTGTGTGTGTGTGTGTGTATGTGTGTGTAAGAGAGAGAGAGAGAGAGAGATTACAATACTCATCATGCAATATTTGTCCACGACATGTTCAAAGCAAAGACAAGGGGTAACACATTATTCTTAGTGTCACTTATTCCTATGTTTTTATTGAATCCAAAATGAGTGTGTGGATGGAATTAGTGAGGAGAGTAGATTTGGCATATATTGGCAAGGTATCTACGTATACGTATATGCTTAATAAATATCTCTCATACTATGTGGTGTGGACACAACATGCACATCCTTTGATATGCGATAGAATTCTCCTTAATGTGTGGATGGGAGTATTGTGGAATCCTCCTAGGAATGAATGTCTACATGAGTGTCTTTGATCTTGGTATTGAGGTCCGATATGAGCAAGACCTCTCCGAGCTACATGTACCTCTAGATGTCCTCATAGAGTGCTAGGGAAGGTAAAACATGTCTTTGGAGATGCTACTAGTATAATTTAATGTCTATGGGGAGACATAACATGTTGTAATGCACACATCTAAAGGGTTGATTGAATCTTCCTTCTTACCCACCATCTTGAGGTTCAAGGCTTGATTTTTCCCAAATGTCCTCTTTAAACATCTCTAGCAAAGCATTAGTATCTGCCCCAATAGTGCCTCCATGCTAGAGATCTTGAATGGTAGGAAGCGATTGGCATGGGGGGTAGTGTCAAAGTAGGGGGATTTGTTGAAGAGGAAAGGGAGGGAAATTGACATGGGAGGGGGGATTTAAGGCTCATTTTAGGGAAGGTTGTTTGACCATAAATCCAATGTATCTCAATCTATTCTCTCCCAAATACATAGTCCTCACAATTAGTAAGCGTATGTCTCATTGACATGTATCTAGATGAATCCAAGATGATGCCACAACTTTTAAAAATGTCTTACTAGGTGAAATTTGTATTTTCACTTATGTGTATCCAGATGAATCCACGAAGCTACCTACATGTATCGAGACAGTGATGAGTAACTCGTATACATGCTCCACCTTGTTGTGGAAGGAACACACATACAATAGACCACCTTGTCAAAGAGATAAGGCACACATACAACACAAACTCCAACACACCTACAAACATATGAAAACCAAGACCATCAACACACCACTCCACAAAAAAGAAAATTGACAATCCACACCTGCACTAAGCTAACAAAACCACAAATGAGTTGGACATGCACCTTACACACAATTTGGCTCTTACTTAATCAACAACAAACTTATGCTTAAACTTGTTTCCATAAGTTACACCACAACAAACTTATGCTATCCCCTCTCATCAATCCCCTATTATAGCACAAATCTAGCTTTATAAAACAGCCTATGACATGATTCATCCATAGCATCCATTATATCACCCACCATCCAAATAGCTGACCTCTTCCCATCATTAAACACTATATCACCCACCATCCAACCAATCGACTCGTCCCACTAATAAACAGAACTTCAAACCATGTGGAACAAACTCAAAAATAGAATCATATGTTAAAGGAGCTCTAGCTACATTGAAAACAACCTTAATAACAACCTCAACAACATCACCTAAACCTATAAGATCGTCCCAAGAACTTATTTCTATGGACCTTTTACAAAGCATCGAACCTAAACTAAATGATGGAACCTATCAGATCAATGAACATTAGACTCCATGGTGAGACAGATGATAATAGAATCAAGACCACAGTGAGTAACTCGTATACATTCATATAGTGAGTTATTTTTGGTTTCCAAAAATACAATCATACATTCATGATGTTTGATGATGTGGTACATTGTTATATTTATAATGACATATAACACTATGAAATTAGTATTTTGTTCTATTACTTCTTTTGTTTGCATTTTGAAGGGAATTATAAAGGGCATGCTAATCCCTATAAGGTTACAACCATCAAGGCCCTTGTCCCTAGTAGGACCAAGTCCCCACTAGAACCTATGTGGCCCAACCATGCTTTTTGTCAAAATAAAATCAATCATGAGGATATATAGGCTAGCATTACGCAATAGCCCAGCTTTATACTAAACTTAAAATCAATAGTATTAATAAATGTCTTATAACCTCAAACTCTCATGCATAGCGAATAAGCTATTTCTACTCATATTAAAAGACTCTTGGATAGATAGCCAATTGGATGTTATTGTGATATTAAATGCAAAGTTGATAGAGGTAGAGAGACCTAGTAGGCGCTAGGCTACCGTGGGTCTCTAGCCACCTCCAAGCCTCCTTAAGGCTCTCCTTCCAACCTCGAATGGTTCAGTTGCAAACCACTCAAAAATATTCTCAAGTTGGGAGAACGACACATCAATCCGATTCGATCTAGCTATGAATCAAAGAAAGACGATTGTACAATGGAGCGGGGAGGTAACGAAGGTTAGCAGAGTGCACAAGAGGTCCTAAGACAAAGGGGGTTTGGGGGTGGAAGTGAAAGGGGGTTTAAGATAGGGGGGGTTGGTTGGGTTGGGGTTTTGGTTTGGTTTGACACGGAATATATTTTTTGAGGGGAAATCCCCTCTCTTCCATATCGCAAGCATCGCAATGGCTCTAAGTTGAGCTCACTCGCATTTTGTTGTATCCCATGGACCCCCATAAACACAACTCTTTTTGCAGTGTAGTACCGACCTACTGACATGAATTTGCATGATATATAGATACGACCAGCTATCAAAGACGTTCTGTTACTACTCGCCCTACTGGTAGATCACGTCTTGTGCCAAAATTATCACATAGATTCACGACTCTACCAGTTATAGTCAGCTCGATATCTAGTCAAAGCATGATTAGTTTCTAGACGTCTTGCACCACATCTCACTCTTTGGATGGACGATTGATGTACTCAAGTCTCCATCCAATGTGGAGAATACTCTAGCTGGCATGGATCAAAGAGTCTCATAAAGTGGCAAAAACGTTTCGGTTTTGTGGGAGAAAGTGGCCAATCAGAGCTTCAAAGTTCAGAACCAATAGCTCGCAAATAATTTGACCTTACGAGACTAGCCTACTATTCAACTATAGCCAGGTATACCCTTTTACACATATAAACGATGTGGCATACTGAACCCACCTTGAGCTCTTAATTGCATCTATTGTTCAGGTCTCACTACATTGAGTTACCATGCATGTCCTATTTGTGGTCCTTCACTAGTTGCCTCACAGGCAAACGCATTGAATAAGTTCATCTATGAGAATCACCATCGACTTCTCCCACCTAATCATCCTAGATATGTCGCCCCTTGGAATGAAGTCCCCCCATAGTAACTCACTGTAGAAGATTGGATGAGAATTTGGGACCGTTCCACAACTCCACCACTTAGCATGAGTTGGTAAGGGTTTGTAACTATTGTGTGCTATATTGAATGGAAATAAAGATAGCATGATAACACTATCTTTTGTTCAGTTACTCCATCTTTTATCAACTACCATATTGGTCCCACGTCAAGATCAATCACCTACTTGATCCCATTCATATCTTCGAGAATGTGGCATCTACCATTTGGGAACATTTGAATGGGACACGAGATTCCATAGGCATAAGGGAGGATCTACGCATCACAAGGAGTATGCGTGAAGCTTGGCCACAAGAGAGGCCAAATGGGGTGTCTTTTTACCCCGTGCACTGTGGAGGTTATCAAAGCTAGAGATGGTGGTGGTGAAGCGAACTATGACTACAATTAGTACTCCCACTGGATGCATGAGGTGTTTGAAGGGGGCCTTCACAAAGAGTAAGAAAAGAGGTGTGAAGCAATTATATGGCTTGAAATCTCATGATTGGCACAAGATGCTCCAAGTAAGTATTTTATGTGTATAATCTCTTTTTCCTTCCGAATTTGTGAGTGAATTAGAAGCAACTAATCAACCATTCCTCATGTCTTCAGTTCATACTACCTACTAGCATTTCTCATAGTGCATCAAAGGATGTGAAGGATTGTATTTACAAAAGATGGGCGAGCTTGTGAGGTACTTTACAAGATACAAAATGTGTGTATCAATGCTCCATGCAAGGTTTCCATATTGATAATATGGTGTACTTTTTCATTTCTAGGTATGTGAGCTCAAAGGAAATAGATCCCATCACACTTGAGAATGCTCGAGTTATGTCAGTGGAGGTGGTTTGTTTAGTGGAGGAGACCTTTCCACGTTCTATTCTCACAAGCCAACTACATCTCATAGTGCATTTGGTGGATGAGATTGCTATATGCGGCACTGTACATGCACGATGGTTGTTGTTCCTCGAGTGCTTCATGATGACCTTAAAGGGCTTCGTGAGGCAAAATGGAAGGCTTGAAGGTAGCATGGATGAGGGTTGGTTGGTACAAGAATCACGTGTACATATTTCTGAGTTTCTTATTAATGTGGATAGCTCTCTCCCACAACTATGGAGAGATGATGAAGACCTAAGGATGACCTCTATTGTGCCTCAAGGGAAAGGACGGAGCAAAGTAATAGATACAAAGTTGCTTAATTATATCAACCTCTATTGCATGCTTAATAGTGATGTGATGAAAAGATGGGTGACAAGATACGAGGATGCAAAGGCAAGAAGACAAGGATAAAGGGCTCTCTTTCGTACACACCACGGGTCTCGTGTGCCATACCCTTAGCATCTAAGAGCACTTCCAAAGGATATTCATGTGGATTGGCTACTTGACGAAATGGAGAGGGCAGAGAGAGACGAGGGGATGCATATCACAATGGAAGAATGGGAGTATGCTAGAGGATGCATGAGCAAGATTGGTATATAGAATGTTATGCATAAATTAGGAGCTTTCAACAATTTAGATTGCTTATTTAATTGATTTTGTCTTGGTGTAGTGTACTATGTTCAATGCTATATGGTATGAGGGCAAGCATTTTTGGACACAACGGATTGATGATAAGAGAAACACACAAGATTGCGGCATCATTGCTAGCTTTGAGGGAGCCAATGGAGCCATGGATGATTATTGTGGCATAATCCAAGATATTATTAAGCTTGACTTTAGACGCTTCTTTGTGTATGTTTTGGATGTCAAGTGGTTTAAGGACATGGTGGAAAGAGGCCCTAATGCAACAATCAAACGCCATGCAAGTGGCTTTGTAACTATTGACTCCACAAATTTTTAGCAAAGAAAGAAGGACACACTAGTACTACCACAACAATGTGAACAGGTACTGTACACACATATAAAAATACTCACTTTTAAATATTTGATACCTTCGATGCAAGGAAAATAACATGATTGTATGTGTGTTTGAATTAGGTTGTCTATCAACCAATGATGGATAATAATAGGCGGTGGCATGTCATACCTATTACGCCACGTTCCAAAGTGATGTATAGTACATTTACTAACATGGAGCGTATGGAGGATGATCATGGCCATGGAGGTGATGATGACCATAATACGAGAGGGGGATGACCATGAGATAGGAGATACAGATATTGAGGCCATTAGCCGTGAGGATGAGCCTACCATTGGTGTAGGAGATGTGAGAAGAGTCTGTGTGATTGTGAGTGGACCTCAATGCATAGATGCTTCTTATTCATCATCCTCAAGTCCTTTGGGCTGAGTGACTATCCTAGATGCTCTTGTGGCTTATCCGTACAACTTGAATCTACTCTAGAGTAGCCACTTTGCTACAAAGGGTTGCATTATCTTCTCAAAGTTGACAAATCTCAACAGTGGAAGCCTCAAGGGACTTGTGTTGTTCTTCCTGATGGATCATCAACTGTCGCTTTGAGTCCACCATGAGCTGCGTGGTCCTCAATAGTCCTAGTGCCTCTTGTTGGTGATTTGCAAAGGCATCATGCTCTACTTGTAGCTTTGTGTGTACGGTCTTTAGACTATCTAAACATCTTGTAGTTCTTTTTTCTTGCTTTCATAATATTACACCTTATAATCATAAAAGAGATCAATTACCTTAGCAACCTTGTCATGCTTGCAGCTTTCAAAATCAAAAGCCTAGGGAGGCACCCAACATTGTGTTATTATATGCTCTACAATGCAAATGGGCTCTAAACCCTTTTGCCAGTTAATAGTTGTTATGACATCTTGGGGCTCATCATCATCAAAGTAGAATAGAGGTTCAATGACCTCACCTCGTAACACTACCCTAGGTGGTGACAATGCACAAATTTCTTCATTCCCGCTATGATTATGTAAGTTGTGTCTAAGCCACACCATCTTGCCTCTTGTCATACATGTGTGTCTGATGCTCATTGTATTTTTGGTTGTTCAGTACTTTCGGATGTGAAGATTTTGTTATTTCATTCCCGCTATGATAGTGTAAGTTGTGTCTAATCCACACTAGCTTTGCTCTTGTCATACATGTGTGGCTTATGCTCGTTGTATTTTCGATTGTTCGGTACTTTCGGCTGCCCAACTTTAGGATGCCCAAGTGTTTGGTACTTTCGAATGCCTGGATGCTCGTTGTGTTTCTGGATCATTGGTTCTTGATTTGCCTGGGAGGAGCCTTGGGAACCCCCTCAAGCCCCCATGCACCTATTCAAGCCAAATTGCAACACGAGGAATCTCCTCCTGCTAGAGGTCTAGTAAGAAAGTTTGTTGACTATGACAATGCATACCATCGTATGTGGATCGTGCTTTGAACGCAAAGCGGATTGGATCGAAACATTGGATGGTGTATAAAATACCCTCCAACATCAATGAAATCTTCATCCATCCATCCTCATCCTAGTTTGCAATGGCAGTAGCACAGGAAATGGGAGGATTGACTGGTGGGGGCAAAGATACAAGCTAAGGTAGAGCAGCCAGGTTGCGGGCATTGGACCAACCTAGATAATTGAGGATATACAATGGACGTTGTGGGATGCCATCTTGCACAACACATGGAGTAGTGGAGAGAGCCGTATAGCGAGGCAATGAGCTCTACAATTGCAAGCTACAGGAGGCATGTGCCTTCCCTAGGACACAGGTACAACACTATTGATATCAAGCTAGCGAGAAGAAGGCCAAGGAAACCTTTTACAAAGCTGTGTATCGAAAGAAGCCACATGGGTGTAGGATTTGGAAGATAAACGAGTTTACTGTTATTAAATGATTAGCTCATATGAAGAGCATATGTAAGTATTGTGACATAAACTCAAGAAAGAATTCTCTAAGACCATTAAAGATCTTAATTCTTTGAGGCCATTAAAGATCTTAATTCTAATATGTTATCTAGGCTAGGGGATTCCAATGCAAGACTAGGGATGTAGAGGAGCTAGCGATTAGTCTCCAAAAGTCCAAGCACATGTGTCAGCCTACCAAGGCCATGCTCCATCAATAAATTATCAATGGAAACCTTAAACCAAGAGATGAGGAAAAAGGAGGATTATCAAGTCTTGTTCCATTCCTAATTTTCTAAATTTCAAGCTAGAGGGGACAACTTACAACACCAAATAAAGCCTACAAAGAAACTGTTTAGTGTCTAGTGTTTAGCTTAACTTAGCATTGAGAACCTTGTCTATGTGATGTAAATAGAGCTTAGAGTTTTCATTCATGAGATTAGGTACATTGTATCTTAATGATCACGCCTATGGAAATTGGTAGGAGAACCACCTACATGTGGGTGAGATACATGCAGACATATTGCAAATGCACAGAGGTCTAAACCAAGCACTCAAAAAGAGATGCCACAAATAGAGAGAACTAGAGATATAGATACAGAAGAAGAAGGATAGCAAGAGTTTGAGTGCAAAGCTTGAGAGTATGATTTCTAGGGTAGAAGATCTTGTTGAGATGATTCACCTTTAATACTTCTGCGAACAAAAGAAAAGGAATTATTTGCTGCTCTTTCATCGATCGAAGGTTGGTTTAGATCTAGATCAGAGTAGACTAGATCGCCATAGAGGGGACGCTTTGAATTCCCCAAGTTGCCAATCTAAGCCATCCCCGAAATTCCCGACTAGTAGCTACTCGGAGTCAGTCCATACGCTCACATCTGATTTCACATCATTACATTACCTGAAACCTTACGTTCATCAGTTCAGTGAGTAGACTTCAGAGTTCAGAGGCATTGCAGATTGATTCAGTGGGCAGATAGCACTTGATTTCACATACACATGCCACCATTGTAAAGCCTATTTGGCTATCTCACGGCATCGTGCACATCATTTTTCAGCCTTGTAAAGCCTCTTGGCTATTCCCGGCATCATTGCCACAAGCCTTGTAATACAGATCAGATCTTATATATTGCAGTTCTATCTTCACCGATGGTACAGAGATTTCACTTGACATCTTCAGTGTATTTGCAGTTGATTCATATAGAGTTTTTTCAGGACACTTTTGAGTACATTGTTTGCACCATATCGACTAGCAACCTCAATCTGGAGGCATCTGCTAAGTTAGACAACTCCAATTACGGTACATGGAAATACCGAATGGAGACCATTCTTGTGCTTCAGGACAAATGGGAGTATGTCGATGGGTCTACACCTAGACCATTGGCCGATCCAGCCACCAGTAGCTCTACTCCATCTGTTGTCACAGCACCAGCAACGGGATCTACATCGGGATCTACATCTACACAAACAGTTTCCACACCAGTAGCAGATCCTGCCATTGCCCGAGCTCAAGCAGAATGGGATAAGAAAGACAAGTATGCCTATCACCTGATCAAGCAGAATGTGCAAGATGTCATGCTAGGACAGCTCAACACAGTCAAGACATCAAAAGAAGCATGGGATATGTTCGCAACTCTCTACGAGTCCAAGAACACATCCAGGATTCTCACCCTGAGAAACCAGATCAACCAGAGTTTCCGCAATAGCAATGAAACCGGTCATGCTTATGTACTCCGCATCAAAGACTACAACAATCAACTTGCAGCAGCAGGAGAGACTATGAATCCTGCAGAAATGGTTCAAGTAATCCTGAATGGACTAGGAGAAGGATATGAGAATCTAGTCCAGAGTATTGCCATCCAACGGCAAATTCCAACACTGGAAGAACTTCAGTCAGTTCTACTTGGTGAAGAACTCAGGACTCAGGCCATTCAAGCACGTAAAGGTCATTCTAATGATCAGGCATTCACAGCTTCAGACAGAAGCAGAGGCAAAGGCAGAAACAGAGGTAGATCATACCAGAAAAGTGGTCATCATCAACAAAATCAAAGTCAGAATCAGCAACAGCATCAGCAGCATCCTCAGCAACATCAAAATCAGCAAAGAGGAAATCATTCCAACCGAGGAAGATTCCAAGGACGAGGGAATGCATCCACCAATGTGTCAAACATTCAATGCAACTACTGTCACAAGTTTGGCCACTATGAAAGAGATTGCCGCAAGAAGCAGTATGACCAAGGCGGATAATCCAGCAGTAATCGAGGGAATTCCCGAGGAAGAGGAAATCATCGTGGTGGACATTCTAGTCACAGTCATTTTGCAAATGAACATGGAAATATGTTTCTTGCAAGTGAGGAATTGCATCAGACTGATACAATGCACCTAGACACTGATTTCAATCCCAAAGAGGATTTCAGCTATCAATTCGACCTAGTGGAACAGGATCCTTGGTACATCGACAGCGGTGCATCATCTCATATGACAAATCATCAGGAATGGTTCACAGAAATGAAGCCATTAGAAGGACAAAAGAATGTCATCTACACAGCAGACAATACACCGAATCCAGTTCAAGGGACAGGGGTTATCCCTATGAACAATTTCACTGGTACAAAAGGATTAGTCAAAGATGTGCTCTATGTTCCGAAGCTCAGCAAGAACCTTCTGTCAGTAGGTCAAATGACGGAACACAACTACAAAGTCATCTTCGACGGTGATGAATGCACTATCAGAGACAAATCCAAAAGAGGTCAGCTAGTAGCAAAAGGTGTCAAGGAAGGACGCTTATACAGGATGCTAGCTACAGTACCAGATAAGCATGCCATGTCAGCTCAAATGCAACAGATGCCACTATCTGCAAAATGGCACAAGAGATATGGTCATGTCAACTTCAAGTACTTGTTAGATCTAAGGAATCAGAATATGGCAATTGGGATTCCGAAGCTACAGTTTCTTGGAAAAGTTTGTGAAGCATGCTGCTTCGGCAAACAAAAGCGAACCAACTTTGTCAGAAGTACCTCTCGTGCACAAGGTATTATTGATTTGATTCATACAGATGTATGGGGTTATGCCCAGACCCGCAGCATCAATGGTTCACTTTATTACTTGACCTTCATCGACGACTACAGCAGATATTGTTGGGTCTACTTTCTGAAAGAGAAATCTGAAGTGTTTGCCAGATTTCAAGAATTCAAAGCCATGGTAGAAAACCAAACAGGCAGAAAGATCAAGGTCATGAGATCCGACAGAGGAGGTGAATACATGTCTTCAGCATTCATGAACTTTTGCAAAAATCACGGCATTCGAAGACAATTCACATGTGTAGATACTCCTCAGCAAAATGCAAGAGCTGAAAGGAAGAATGGGACTTTAGCAGACAGTGCTAGAGCAATGCTTAGTGAAAAGCATCTTCCGAACCAGTATTGGGCAGAAGCAATAGCTACAGCTAACTACTTGCTTAATCGGCTTCCTACCGAACCGATACAAGGAATGACTCCTTATGAAGCATTCACTGGACACAAGCCACGCATTGGGCATCTGCGCATATTTGGTTGCATAGCATATGCCCACATACATGATGATCATCGCAGGAAATTGGATGCGAAGTCACGCAAATGCATCATGGTTGGCTACAGTGAAGAAAGCAACACTAGCGACACTCAGCAAATGGAATGTGTATCAGCTCGATGTCAAGAATGCATTTCTCAATGGTTATCTAGACGAGGAAGTCTACATGCAACAACCCGCCGGTTATGTTGAACCAGGAAAGGAGAACAAGGTTTGCCATCTCAAGAAAAGTCTCTATGGCTTAAAACAAGCACCCAGAAGTTGGTACAGCAGAATTGACAAGTATTTTGCTGATCTGGGATACATGAAGTCCAATGCAGATCATACTCTCTACTACAAAGTTCAAGGGGAAGATATTACTATTGCACTTTTGTACGTAGATGATCTGATTCTGACAGGAAGCAAGGATAGCTTCATCAGAAAATTAAAACAAGACTTATCTGCAGAGTTCGACATGAAAGATCTTGGACTTATGCACTATTGTCTTGGAATTGAGTTCTGGAGAGATTCAGATTGCACATTCATGAGTCAGCTCAAGTATGTTGACAGTGTCCTGAAGAAGTTTCATATGGCAGATTGCAAGATTGCAGCCACTCCCATGGAACAGAGTTTGAAACTTACTAAAGATTCAGAAAAGCCTACAGTCAATGACAGATACTACAGGCAACTCATTGGATCTCTTATATATCTGACAATCACACGGCCAGATATTTGTTATGCAGTAAGCTCACTAGCACAGTTTATGGCAAATCCAAAACAGTCTCACTGGAATGCAGCCAAAAGAGTCTTGAGATACATCAGAGGTACAAGACAATTTGGGATAGAATACAGAGGAAGTCATCCACGGTTGCATGGATACTGTGACAGTGACTATGCTGGAGATCATGAGACCAGGAGATCGACACAGGGATATGCATTTTTCTTTGGTCAAGGTGCTATATCATGGTTGTCAAACAAACAGCCAACTGTTTCTTTGTCTTCGACTGAAGCAGAATATAGAGCACTCACTACAGGTGCATGTGAGGCTATATGGCTCAGAAGACTATTGTCAGAAACAGATTACTTTGATGAGTCAAAGCCAACAACAATATACTGTGATAATCAATCGGCTCAAGCATTGGCCAAAAATCCAGTATATCACTCCAGAACAAAGCACATTGATGTCAGAGAGCACTTCATCAAAGAAAGAGTGTTACTTGGTGACATCACACTGCAGCATTGTGATAGCAAAGAGAATGTTGCAGACATCTTTACCAAACCACTCGGTAAAGAGCTATTCGAGAAACACCGACTAGCTCTTGGTTTGATGCAGAGGAAGGACATTCCCATTAAAGGGGTGTGATGGAATGTAATGCTAAGTCCTTCTTCGATTCCCCAGAATCATCATCTTGAGGGAAGGCCTACTTCATGATGTTGATCTTGAGGGAAAGTGTTGAGAGTTCACGCTCAACATCATGTGATCATGTGTGCATAGCACCATCACGTGATCATATGTGCATAGCACTAACCTTATAGAGTGCTATAAAGGAAAGGGTTAGATCCCCTAACCCTAACCCTAAAAGGGTTTGTATATATTCTATTTTTTTAACTAATTCTAGTGTACAGTTAGTCATTTGTGGTGTGCTCTCTAGCTGTGCCCTCTCTCCTCATCTCCACTCTTCTCCTCTCCCCTCTTCATATTTTGTCATGGCAGAGCACCTTAATGACTCAAACACACAACATAAAACTAGGTGGTAGGGTCAATGCCCCCCTGAATGAAATCCTCCGTGATAGAGGTCTTTGTAGCAGCTTTGTCTTTCTTCAATGTTGGTGAAGTCATCCTTTCCTTCATAGTTTCCAAGAGCACAAGCATATCAATATTGATGTAGCTCCTTGCATAACTCTTTTGCTCTTTGTCCTTCTCCACACTCTTTAAGCATCTTGTCCATATTCTGCAATACAAGATCCTTGTAGTCCTTTACCTTCTTTGAGTGTCCAAGCCTTAAAAACATTTTGTGAATCATATGGACTGAAGAGGGTCTTACCACTTGTTATGCAAGGGCAGTGTCTACTCTTGTACAAGAGGAAGTCTGATTGTATGGCAAAGTATAGTCAATCAAATACAAGTTCATTTCATGCATCATTAAAGATGTTGAAACCATAACTATGGCATCTTCAAAATAAGAAACATAATGGTTGTAGTTGAAACCTTTGTTCCAATCATATCCACTGGAAACCATCATGCAAGTCATGATATACTCTTTCTTCATGTAAGCTCTTGTCATAGTCAAACTTTGACTAACTTTCCTTGTAGACCAACAAATGTAAATGTCTTAATCATTCAAGACAAACTAAGTCAAAGAAGTCAAACCAATTCTCTCCAAAGGCAAAGAGCATGTTGGGAACAAAAGCCCTCAACGAATTTCACAGTTTGACTTGGTCACCTCAGTAATCATGCTCTAATACTAGAATTTGAGCATGAGCAAGAGCAAGTGAGAAAATGAGGGCGATAGCAAGTATAATTTCATTCATGAGTAGAGTAACATATAGCGGAATGCCCCTGAGTAGGTGGCTCCGGATCCATGATTATCTCCCTGATTGTCTCCATCAGTAACACCCCCAAGTCCTCCATCAAACTGGCCACCAAGTCCCTAACTAGATCTAACGCTCATCGGATTTCCATAGTTGACCACCGTTCAATTTGAAGCTTGATCGGATGGCTAAAAATCGACGCCTCTCGCGATCTATTAGATCAACCTTTTCATCGCACGGCTCATAAAACTTGCTAGATCGATTTCAACGCCATCCGATGTATGCCAAGTGTCCAACCGCCTCCCCCCACTCTTGGTGGAAAACAGCCACACTCTAGGCACCACATTCCCCTTTCCAAAATGTCCTCCATAGCATCCCTTCACGCTCGAGTCCTAATTGATGGAAGCCACACTCCGGCGGCTCGGAAACCTTCCCGGCCCATTCCCCTATACATTCCTCTACTCAAATGAGGGATCCATGCTCCAGTTTTTGCCGTCCTCCCCTCAAAACCTAGGGTTTCAGGTACTGCACTCGAATCAAGCATCGTCACAATTCTGCTAGTTGCTCTTCATTGTGTTCATGCTCCCATTGGTGGACAACCCAAAGGACAAAGTACATGCTCTAAGAAATGATCTGCACAGGTACAGTTGTAGAGTTCTTCGGTTATATTGCTCGGTCTGACGAATCTCTAGTGAGTTTTATCAGACACCCCAATGCTCCAGATTTCAAACATGAAATTACCAAGGAATCGCTTTGGATAGACAGCTGGTGCAACCCAGATTGATTAAAGACATGCTCGAGAAAACGGTGTCCGCAATCTACGGAATGCAAAGGGCCAAATCATCCACTGGCCAGCTCTGGTCGAATTTGGATGACGATGGATTGGTGGAGACTCTTAGAAATTGCAAGGCGAGTGTTGTGTCTTTACAGGTTGGCGCATCTAAAGCACAAAGACTGCGAGAGAACAGTGGCTGGGACACGCTCAGTTTAGAGGAGGCACTCACTTCATTGGAACGGATGTCCCACCCTCCGTCGGTTGAGAATTTTATATGCATCTTGCAGAAGTGCAGAAAAGCGAAAAGTCTAAAGTATGCTAAGCGCCTGCACGCCTACATGTGCAAATATCGGTTGGAAGCGCGGAGATCTCTTGGGAACTATCTCGTTCCAATGTTGGTGGAATGCGGAAACGTGTGCGATGCTCTGCAAGTTTTCAACAAGTTGAGTGATCCGAATGAGTATTCTTGGACTTCTCTCATCTCCGGTTACATTGAATGTGGGGAATCACAGCAGGCCCTCAACTTGTACCAGAAAATGCAAGAAGGTTGTGTAAATCCTAGCAGATACACGTTCGTGGCCCTACTGAAGGCTTGTGCTAGACTGAAAGATTTAGTAAGGGGCTGGGAAATACATGTCGAGATTGCCAGGAAGGGGTTGGAAGGAGATGCTTTTCTTGGCAGTACCTTGGTCGATATGTATGCCAAATGTGGCTCACTTGCAAAAGCTCAGGAAATGTTTGATAAGCTCCAAATTCGAGATGTAGTCTCATGGACTGCACTCATCGCAGGATATACTGAATGTGGGCGTGCCGAAGAAGCTCTGAACTGTTTTGAACAGATGCAGGCGGAGTATGTGCCTCCTGATGCTGCCACATTTGTTTGCAGCTTGAAAGCTTGTGGTATGGTAGGATCTATAGAAAAGGGTCGCAAAATACATGCCGTGCTTGCCAGAAATGGATTGGAAAGCGATCCTTTTGTTGGCAACACCTTGATCCACTTGTATGCCAAATGTGGCACCCTGGCAGAAGCAAGGGAAGTGTTTGACAAGCTCCGAGTTCGAGATGTAGTGTCTTGGAATGCACTTATCACAGGCTATGCTCAGCATGGGTTGGGTGATGAAGCACTTCATTGTTTCCAACAGATGCAACTAGAGGGTTTGTCTCCAAATAGAGTCTCATGGAATGCACTTATTGCTGGATATGCCCAAAACCGGGCTGGTGAGGAAGCGCTGGATTGTTTGGAAGAAATGCAAAGGGAGGGTGTATCTCCGAATGCTGTCACATTTGTTTGCAGCTTGAAAGCTTGTGGCAGTGTAGGGTCCATAGACAAGGGCCGCAAAATACATGCTGAGATTGCCAGAAATGGGTTTGGAAGAGATCCTTTAGTTGGCAGCACCTTGGTTGATATGTATGCAAAATGTGGCTCACTCGCAGAAGCTCAGGAAGCGTCGGACAAGCTTCCAGCTCGACAAGTAGTCTCTTGGAATGCACTAATTGCAGGGTATTCCAAGCAAGGGCTTGGTGCAGAGGCGCTCAAATGTTTTCAACAGATGCAATGGGAGGGTGTGTTTCCAAATGTCATCTCGTGGAATGCACTAATCATGGGATATGCCCAGCTAAGTGAAAGTGAAATCGTGTTCCAAATGCTTGAGGCAATGAAGGAAGAAGGCACACAGCCGGATGCATTCACTTTCCTTAATGTTCTTACCGTATGCGGTCACGAAGGTCTAGTGGACAAGGGCCAAAAGTACTTTGAGGCCATGAGCAAAGACTACAGCATCACTCCAACGATTGAGCACTGCACATGCATTGTTGATCTCCTTGGTCGTGTAGGCCGATTGGATGAGGCAGTAGCCGTGGTAGAGAACATGCCTTTCCAACCTGATCTGGCAGTGTGGTATACTGTTTTGCATGCTTGTCAAAGGTGGGGTAATACTGAGATTGGGAGGCAGGCCTTTGAACATGCACTGCGATTGAATGTAAAGGATGCTGCCGCTTATGTCCTAATGTCTAATATTTATGCAGATGCGCAGATGCATGAGGATGAGGAGGTCGTTGAGGCTATGAGAGTGAAAAGCTAAGCATGGAAGAAGCCAGGACAGAGTTGGATTCTAGATTGCATACCTTTATGGTCGGGGATATAAGATTTAAGTTTATAGAAGACCTTTCACTCAAAATGCAAGAGCACATATCCCGGAAATATCTG
Source organism: Dipteris shenzhenensis (assembly GCF_047967505.1). Lineage (NCBI taxonomy): Eukaryota > Viridiplantae > Streptophyta > Polypodiopsida > Gleicheniales > Dipteridaceae > Dipteris > Dipteris shenzhenensis. The sequence goes on along the minus strand of NC_141614.1, from coordinate 27,679,919 downwards.
GTAATGCAGGAAAGGCGCTTTATCTGTGCAGAGCAAGAAGCTGGTTATTGTTTGCACTCTATTGGGTACACACAAGAAGCACGCCAACGTGTCAGAAGAAGTCTCCAGGCTTGTAGTGTCTCTCATGCAGCTGCTAACTATTATTGTCATAGGTACAAACTGCCTGCTTTTGTGTTTAAAGGAAAGAAAGTTACAAGCTCTGGGTTAAAACACAGGTAGGCAGCCTTTTGGGCATGGCATGAGTGTCTGTGCTAGCAGTGTAGGCAGTCGACCATGCTCCTTCGACCCACTGGTAATGATACTTGAATGGAAGCCAGAGCTTTGCACATGCAGTATGTGATGATCTGGTTGCTAAAAGAAGCTGGGTGACAGCCTCGGGACCATTGGCGAGCAGGCTAGAGTCACAGAATTCAAGAAAGTAGGCAGCCTGAAGCATCATTGTTAGAAAGGGAAATGATACTCTTCTGCTCACAACAGCGACAACAATCAACACACAAATGTTGGGCCAAAAGAATGCAAGCCAACAACTATCGTTGATTGTTTGCTATTGTCATGACTGCCACTATGCACAAGATTGCCCCAAGAGCACTGAAGCTAAGAACTGATGTGAGGCTGTGCATACATCATGGTCCTTGATCAAACCAATCTGTTGTACCATAGGTCAAAAAGATTTACAGATGTTGTAGGGAAAGAGTTTGCAAGCGCTTACCAAATATTAACATAGATGCTCTGATACCCACTTGAAGCAGGCAGTATTCACAAATCCTCCTTGGTGCCAACAGAAGCAATGCAGTCACACTATTCTATTGCTAATTCTTTCAACTTCGTGCACTTTAATCCAATCTGAAAGCTGAGCCAAAGAACTCATAACTCACAATCAAAATCTAAACTTACATGCAATTATTGAATTCAGAGAATAAACATAACAAGGAAAGATAGATCAGAAAACTACCTAAACACAACTAGGAAAGATAGATCACAAATCTAACTCTAAACTATAAAGATAGCATATGAGATCCTCCTCATCAGCTTGTTGAAGGATCGATCTGATATAACATATCCATGTGAAAACTCTATTAGAAGTGCTGCTGCAACTACACTACTGCAACATCGGGCCATGATTTTAACGTTGCCTTTGAGTGCACACTTTTTTTATCATAAACAAGCTGCATTGGGTTAGCTTGACCTTGTTGCATCAGCTCTTGAAAATTGAAGGTTGGCCAGTTGTAAATTTAGACAAAAAAGATGAAATTTGCATACATATTACATTGAAATAAAGGCCATTTTTCAAAAAAATCATTGGCACTGTCCTCACACCCCATTGGGATGTTGTCCTTCGACCTTGCCCTATTGTGGCACAGGGAAGCCACAAGGGCCTTGACCTCGCAGCGAAGCGGAATCAACTTAGAATTGGGATCTCAACTGCGCTGACCCACACATGCACTTAAGATCAGGAAGAGTCCTAAGAGTTGATCTTGGGCCTAAGGATAGTGCCTTAAATACCCTCTTGTCAACCTACACACGTAGCTTTGCATCCTTGGGGTCAACAAGCTCAAAAGGCAGTTCTTATGCCGTGCACGAACCACCAGAAGGCAACCTACCTAGCTCGGAAGAGTCTCAGAGCCCGCACGGAGATATGGGAGAACCCTCAAAATTAGAGCCTCGCTGGCTCCTAATGATCCAGAGTATCCTACTCCATCTACAGTAGCTAGATTAGGCTCATACTAATAGAACCAACAAACATGCTAAACCCATTTACTAGGGAGAATGGGATGCCAGTTGAACCTCATGTGTCAGCCATTTTGCATTGACGCTGAGGGTTGCTCGTTCTGGTCTTCACTGAGTTCACTCTCTTCTTATTGGTCTTCATGTTCTTCATCTCTTCCATGATAGTTACATAAACCTACAACATTGAGAATATGATGAATGTTCGGCAACTCTGTCTTAGAAAATTTACAACGGCTAGTTTTCATCTTCCTTAGCTTGTTGTATTCACTCTTCGGATATCTTTTCTGATTGGAGTAAATCCAAAAAAAATCTCATGCTTCTCTCTTCTTCTTTTTTTGTAAACTTCTTGTATTCAAGTCTTGCACTTCTAGATTCCTTTGTAACGGTGTGTGTTTCTTGCATACTTAGATAAACTTTCAAGTGTCGGAAAAGTTCTTACCTACGTCATGTGGCGAAACTCTATCCCAACAAAGTCATCGATCCCAACAAAGTCAGGTTCCTCATTGCAGAACCATAATCGCTAAAACACTCTACACCAAGGCCTAGCTTTTCTTCAACGGCATAAGAATTGATAGATGAACTCACCAGCTGGGCTGATTCTATTTCAGATTCAACGTGGCTCCTGCGAAGCAACTGTTGCATTACCTTCGACATTGCATTCCAAAACATTCGTCACCTATCGAGATCTCACGTCATACAATGAGAGACATAGAGAGGAAGACATTCCATAAGGGATTCCATTGTATTGAATTAGCATGAAAAGTGAGTCATCTTGACAAGATACAAAATCAGGAAATCGCAACATCACTCATCTTCCACCCTAGCAACTGTCCTCTCGAGCCTCGCACTCGTACTCTCTCTATCCTTCCTCCTTTCTATAATCTATCTACGATTCTCTCGATCCCTGCCATCTCTTATTGAACACATAGTTCGATGCTCTATGCATCTGCAATAGCGTCTGCATGCCAGGCGGTTTTCCTACCGATAGCCATTGGTCGTGGGCGCGTACATTCCTTAGTGGAATCAAGCAGACAAACAAAAGTTTAGGATGACTCAATACAAAGCTACATATGTAAACAAAGCCACGTGGGTGCGGGCTTTGGAAGACGAATTGGTTAACGATAATCAAAGGATTAGTGCACGCGAAGAGCACATGAAATGCTTGTGGCTTGCCCAATCTTAATTCTTTTAAGGCACATGGAGAGGTAAGAAAGAAGGACCACTTCTCACCATTTACATGTCCCATCAACCGGAATGTCTTCTACTTAGACCAAGGAGCTTAAACGTGTGGGTGTGTATGTGTTGGTCCTGAGTTCAAGCCCCAAGGGTAGCTCGGTCACTCCGTATGGGTGCCAGTAGCACTTTTAGTTTCAGTACAACGGACAAAAAAAGGCCTCCATTTTCTAAAATTTGAGCATATGTTAACACACCCACTAGAGGTTACAAAGAAAATGTTGTCAAGGGTTTAGGGTAGAGCGGCCGGTAAAGAGGCGATGCCATTAAAATGTTAGGAGCCCCCCTAATAGTATTGCCCATAGAAAAGAATGATGTGTCAAGCGCCTTAGTATTGGCGCTCACCTGACCTAAGCACTGGGTCTCATAGTTTTCTATGCTTCACAAAATTTTGAAAAGTTTTAAATCAAAAATTAGCTCCCCATTACTATCTGATGATCATGATACCTTCGAACTTGAATTTCGAATATGAAGGCCATTTCTGCCATAAATTAGTGCTAAAAAGTTAGCCCTCCATAGTACCATCCTCCTTACCCTAGCTCAAGTTACGCCGAGTTCACACCACCCAACCTCCATAGAGGATGCTAAAGGAGGAGCCTGATGGGCATCATGTGTGCTGCTTCACACCACCCGACGGTCATTTTTTATACGACGGGCTGCCATTCAATGTTGCAAAGGGCTGATTGGGCCAATGGCAAAAGGAGATCATTTTGGTCAATCAGTGTGGGTTCAATACCCTCTCTGCACACTTCGCGAGGTATTTTTCTTAGTTGGTCGTGTAGTGGGTTGTCTTTATCTACCGAACACAATTAGTATCGAGTCTCATCCAAAGTATTGTGGGGAACCTATTCTTGCTTGATCTCTTTCAGGTAGGGGGTTGTTTTCCATTGGTTTCAACAAGTCATCTAGAGGCACTTTGAATGGAGATAAGGGAGGAAATTCTGTATCAAAATGATCATATGCCTTCGATGAAGATCGCCCAAATGTTCTTCTTCGGGTTTGCTAACGCCATTTTGCATAATAGTCTCCATTATATTCCATGAAGTCACTCACCACTTCCTTCCCCTTCACTTGGCATCCTGAGTGGTGTCTTCTTGATGTCTCCACATGTTGCTTTTGACCTTGTTCACTGGTGGGAAATTTCTCTAAAGGATCACTAGGGGGATCCAATTCTTCTGATGTGTTGGGGGTGCAGTGCCACCAATTTACTACTAGAAGGTGTCCCAATTTTTCTAAAGTGCTGGCTCTTCTTGCTACTAGTTGCTTATATTCAATGGTATAGAATGCCTGTTAGTTTCTTGCTACTAGAAGGTGTCCCAATTTTTCTAAAGTGCTGGATGTTCTTGCTTCTAGTTTCTTATATTCAATAGTATCGAATGACTATTAGTTTCTTGCTACTAGTTGCTTATATTCGTCAGATGCCTGTAGATAGCTCCAAGGTATGAACCCATCCTTATGCTTGCACCTTCTGTGGGAGAGGAGAGCACACACAAAGGGATAAGGAGACACCAAAAGTGGTGGAGCAAAAGCTACTCCAGCTTATTCCTCTTTCATATATATATGAGTGTACATGGGCACTGTACAAGTGGGTGGGCACACTGCCCTTTACCCCAACAACCTCCCACTTAAAGGTAGTGTGCCTTTAAGGGAGTATAGTACACATATAATACAATCAGCCATAGGCTGAAAAACAAGATGGCCAGACCGTCATCCTATGCCCATTGGCACTTTACAATGTGCAAAGTTCATAGAGGATAAGCTGCTAGCAGACATCAGGTTTGCAGGATAGAAAATGACAAGCTGTAGATGCCTGTCAACCAAGATCTCATGCCAGATCTCACTGGGAGAGTGCACTCTCACCACCTTGTGCTCCTGTGCTAAGTCCATAGCTCCCGAACTGTCACTGTGCAAAGAAAATGTCTTTGTACCACCTGTGACCATAAGCACATGACCTACAATAGACCTCTGTTGGTCTACCCCCAACCTGCATCACCTGCATGCTGCTCCTGGAAGCATAAGGACTTGATGTCCACAATCGCTTCCCTACTGCCAAAATCTACCATAATCATGCTACCAACTCCCACTGCAACGGAAGCAAGAACCAGAAGTGTAGCCCCAATGGCAAACATGTGAGAACCAAGTCTCAACACAGTCATGGATGCATGAAGTACTATGGCTGCCATATCAACCATAACTTGCTGCTCAACTGATCTGTGATCGTCAAACCTGCTGTGTTTCAAGTATGGAGCCAATACAGGCAATGGAGTACTCAATAACTTCCCCCTCTCCATAGTGAAACAACCAAGTATCGAACAAACATCATCAAGACCATGCAGCTCCCACTGCAAAGCATCCCTGTCCATAAGGAACCATATGGCAAGTAACCTCAGAAGGATAGCAACCTCCTGAATACTGAAACCATAACCTGTCTCACTATGCATCACATCCTGATCTCTCATAATGGTATCAAACCTATGAAGCCAAGCTCGAGGGGATTGCTTCTGGCCATGGAGGCACTTATGAAGCAAACATATCAATGATTCTTGCCCATGCACAATATGACCCGAGTCGATAACTGCAGAAACCACATCTGTCCTGGCATAACCAACCAATGGATCATACCGGGCATCATTAGCCAAGGTATCCTCCTCACCATGCATAGCCTCATCCTCATCTACAAGAGGCACTTCGCATCCTGGGAGTAAACTGTAATTGTCCATAGAAGATGCATCAACAATCTCCATAGGAGTATAAACCTGTGGAATACTCGAGACATCTGACCGTCTCTGACCAAAATCAGGAAGTAATCGTGGTTGTCCCGACTTTATAACCTGCTCACCGTGGGAAAAACCTCCCACTCCAAGGGATATGGGCTGCCCCTGCAAAGAATTCCAAGGTATCAGTGCACTTACACCCTCCTGGAACACCACTCTTCTGCTATCCACAATCCTGGGCTGTCTAAACATAGCATCCTCTCTGAAATAGACATTATGGCTGCGTATCAACTCTCTAGTTGAAGAATCCCATAACCTGTAGTCCCTACTGGACTCCTTGTATCCAAAGAAGATACACCTCCTCTTTCCAGTCTGATCCATGCACCAAATGTGCAAGAAATGGTACCACAAAGTACTCCCACAGGTATACAATCAAGGGTAGATGATGGATCATCTATTGGTGGAAATGATGAGCCAAATGTGGCTGATATGCAGGTGGGACAACAAGCCTAAATGCCCTTGAGAAGATCATCTAGAGTGTCTAGACCGCCTGATAGGTTTGTTCCAAGGGTAGACTATGTGATGCTTAGTGATTGCGGGGAGCCTTCTTGCTACAGAGAGGCTATGATGCGCGAGGATCAACGCAAGTGGGAGTATGCTATGCAATCAGAGATGAGCTCACTTATGAAGAATAAGACTTGGGACTTGGTTTCTTTGCCACATGGAAAGAAAGCATTGCCATGTAAATGGGCCTACAAAATGAAGGTCACAGGTGATGATGTGCCTAGGTACAAGGCCCGTTTGGTCACTAAAGGGTTCAAGCAGGAGAAGGGTGTGGACTTTGATGAGATATTCTCTCCGGTTGTGAAGATGGCCACACTTAGATGCATGCTTGGACTAGTGGTCACAGAGGATATGGAGCTTATGCAGATGGATGTCAAGACAGCTTTCTTGCGTGGGGATTTGCATGAGGAAATTTACATGGTGCAGTCGGAAGGCTTTGAAGAAAAGGGCAAAGAACATTTAGTTTGCAAGCTGAAGAAGAGTCTCTATGGTCTTAAGCAAGCGCCTAGAGAATGGTATCAGAAGTTTGATGCTTTCATTCGGTCCCAGGGTTTTAGGAGGAGTGAAACTGATCACTGCCTCTACACTAAAAGGGCTAAGGATAACATCATGATAATCCTGGCACTATATGTGGATGATACGCTATTGGCTAGCAAGAATACTTATGAGCTAGATGCATTAAAGGCCAAGTTGCATGAGGCCTTTGATATGAAGGATTTGGACTTGCAGGTCATATTCTTGGTATGCGCATCATGCGTGATCAGAGTAGGAAACTCCTTTGGCTTTCACAGAAGGAGTATGTTACAAAAGTATTGCAGCATTTCAATATGGAGGGGGGGAAGGTAGTGAGTACTCCATTGCCTCCATATGTGAAACTGAGTCATACAGATAGTCCCAAAGAGGAGAGGGCCATGATGGCCGAGGTTCCTTATGCATCAGCGGTTGGGAGTCTTATGTATGCTATGATAGCTACTAGACCAGACATTGCATTTGCAGTGGGAGTTGTTAGCCGGTATATGGCTAATCCAGGACAGAGGCATTGGGAGGCAGTTAAGTGCATCATGAGGTACATGAAGGGTACCAAGGAGATGTGCATCTGCTTTGGTAAAGGAGACATGCGTGTACTTGGGTACATAGATTCAGACTATGCAGGGCATGTGGATAGTAGGAGATCCACTTTTGGTTATGTGTTCACCTTTGCAAGTGGTGCAGTGTCGTGGGTGTCTCATGCACAGAAGTGCGTTGCTTTGTTTACCAGAGAGGCTGAGTATGTTGTAGCCACAAAGGGTTGCAAGGAGGCTATATGGCTTGATCAGCTAGTGGGAGATTTTGGGATTCATACAGGTGTACCGACATTGTATAGTGATTCCATGAGTGCTATTCAGCTAGCACGGAATCCGGTCTTTCATGCAAAGACCAAACACATTGAGGTCAGGTACCATTTCATCAGGGAGGTACTTGAGAACAAGCGCATAGAGCTTGTCAAGGTTCATACAGATGATAACCCTACAGATATGCTAACGAAGAGTCTACCTAGTCAGCGGTTTGAGTATTGTCGTGTATTGATGGGAATCGGATAGTATGCTCACTGGTTGTTCTCCCTGAAAGGCACATTGTCCTTTAAGTGGGAGGTTGTGGGGGTTAAAGGTCATTGTGCCTTTACCCCGGTTATGTACAATACTCAAACACATATATAAATGAATGAAAAAGAAGATTAGGGTGTTTTGCACCCACCAAAACTTGTGTGGTTCTCTGTTTCTCTCTCTCCCTTTTCCGTTCTTGCTTCCGTTGAGAGCACTCTCACCTTCTTCGGTGCTTGTAGATATCTCCAAGGTATGATCACATCCATATGCTTGCACCTTCTGCGATAGTAGTGAGGAGCTTGGCACAACACTTTGATGTGATCGGAGTGTGCACTTTGATTGCCCACTACATTGCCTTAACTGCATAATCTCCCTAAATAGTTTTGATGCTCAAGTAAGCAAGGCTTTGGCACCCTATCACCTAGTGGCTAATGAATCCAAAGGGCTCTTGTCCAAAACCATCAGACCAAATTCTCTCATTTAGTTTCCATTGGTCTCTGGGCATCTATACTATCTTTGATGGGTTGCATGTATTCCATGAGCTTTTGATCTGGTATCTTGTATGTTGATCCGTGGATCAAAGATGCCTAATGACACTCCGATATCTTGGACTTCCAAAATACATGCAATGGATATGTTTGTAAATGGATAGAGGGTGTTGTGCCATTGGATCTCCTTTTGGCTTGTGAGGAACAATCCTACGAGCTCTAAAACTAGGGCTAAATAGATTGCGAGGTAGTTGAACTTTATTAGTACGTCGATATTTTTAAGTCTTTGGATGCCCATTGACTTCTTTGACCATGGACTCAAGGGGCCACTTTGTGAAAGAGAAAGTTGACTTGGACCTCACCATGACTACAAGGCTAGGAATTTCAAAGGTTAATGAGTAGAAAATTTGGCAAAATGTCAAAACCGAATCACTAGAATTAGTAGCAATACTCTCCTCTCCCAATGTCTCTTATAGTAATCGAATGGTATCAAGACATTTGGATAGCTCATCATAGTGCAAGAAGCTTTTTTCATGTGAGGAAAGGATTCGAGGGGCTTCTCTTTGAAAAAGAAACTCACTTGGACGTCAGCATGGTGACAAATTTAAAGGATGAGGATGGAAGCGGAGAATATTGAGTAGAAAGTTTAGCAAAGTGTCCATATTGAATCATTAGAATCAGTAGCAATACTCTCCTCTCCCATTGCCTCTTGTAGTAATCAAATGGAATCAAGATATTTAGATAGCTCAATCTTTATCCAAACACTAAGAATTTGTGGTCATGTCTCACGATTACTACCTAATTAGGGAATTATCTATAGCGATGACCGGATCAAATAGCATTAGATTATGGCTTATTCATGTGAAGATATGTTTGTCTTGTCCCTATGATGGATGTGACCTGTAGTAATCCAATTTTCATGTGCAACTTGCCGTCTGCCCAACAATCAAGCTGCTCGTCCAAATTGAATGTCTCTATGTCCTTAATCTTCTTTAGATTGACTTTTATTGAAAAGTTGTCCTTTTCACTTGAATATGGCTTGAAAATTTACAATTCACTTGAATATAGGACTTTTCAACATTTAGCAAATCATGTCTTCTAGCCAAACTCATTCCGATCTTTAAACTGTCTGGGTCACCAATGTTGTACATACTTCCTCTAAAGATTTGACTCTTTCTTTCTCATGGTTGCTGAAATGCTATGCGCAGGCACCTTCAACTATAGTGTGGGATTTCAGTCTTTTTAGTGCAAACCCATGCATTTCTCTTGAGTGATCAAACTATAGTGTATAACATGGGATTGTGATTCCATATGTGCATCTCTCAACTACAAGATGATATTGTATTTCAAATTGAACAAGTGATCCATGGCCTTTTTGTTCTTGGAAGGAAACTTGGAACACCATAGTTTTTCTAAGTAACTCTGCTCTCCACATTTGATTCATAGAAATATAACAAGTTGGTGAAATAATTCTTTGGGGTGATTTTCCCAAACAAATCCTTTACTACTCTTATATTGCATCTTGAAACTAGATACATTCAACAGAATCCATGTCATATAACTTATTTGGTCTTTGAAAAGAATCAAACATTGCTCAAATGTGAGATGCTCAAAATTGTAGACAATAGTTAACTTTATCCCTTGACCAATAGGACCAAAGAACAACTATGAGGCTAATAATTCAGTCATAGCATTCTTATTTGATATAGGTAATCTTGAGTTATTGAAACTAGTGTACCAAGACGGAGGCCTGCCTCCAATATTATCTCATATTTTGATTGAAAACCAGATACTCTCCTAGTAGGCGTTGGATTTCAAGCATTGACTTACCAACAATATTTATTCCAACCACGCCCACCCTGAGCACGAACATCAGTCCCACAAACAAGGCTTGTCATTCACTGGTATTATTGGTATGCTAGAAACCCATATATGCTCCCACTATAATGTTGCCATTATCAGTACATAGGACTATCCCTATCACTCGTTCATTCTTCAGCCCCTTGGATGCACCATAAAATGATAGGAAATCATCATATTGTGGCATTGTCATGAAATTAGTATGAAATTCTTAACACTCTACATTGGTTCTTCCAGAGTTAGAATAAGTTCTGTCTATCTCATTGTATGCAAGCTATTCAAATGCAAATATAGCATTGATTCCACTAAACAGTACAACCTCCATCCATTGTCTAAATGGGAGCCCATCAAGTGTTTAGAGAAATACATATGATCATCTAGTATATTTGAACTTCCATATAGGTATATTGACAATGTTTTTGGGATCATACAAACAGGGACAATGACACAAGTTGTGCATAACACAAAACAAAAAAAGAAGAAAACTAGGTGAGAAACAGTACATACACTCAAATAGTCAATCAATATCTCCCATTTCTATGCTCTTGGAACTAATCCCAGTTTGAGAATAATAAGGCTTGATGAATGTTTGTTCAAGAAGGAAAGGGATTTCTAGCAAGATTTGATAGCTGCAGTATATCATTTTTTTCGACATCAATGATATTAACTAGTGCTTGCGATAGGCTCTGCATCCTACATGAGATCAACTCATGGAAAGAGTCAAACAATAATACCATATCATTTTCTTTGAAATCAAAGAGGTTGTATCCTTCTCATCGGGGTATTTTCTTTTGTTGTTTCTTCCAAGCCAGTGCATTCATATATACATGCTCTTGGTATTTCTCCAAGGTTGAGATTTGGAGGAGCCTCTACTTGGTTGATTCTCTCTCTCCTAGGTTATGTTCCAAAGCTATTCTTAAAGCTAGGGCCTTTGTTTTGGGGGGGAGGGGGGCTAGGTAAATCTGGCATATTTGTTTTGGGGGGTGTAATGCACTCTGAACCATACACAAGAAATACAATATCTTATACTGTTTTTTTGCAGTAGGTTGTATACCCAAATAGCTTGTAGTAGATTTTGATCCTTAACAAATTTTCATAGTTGGCTCCTAGACCTTATTAGTACTTTTTACTTGGCCAATTGCCTTGGGATTATAAGGGGTTACTACCAAATGGAGAATGATTGTATCAAATTATTCACAAAATGAGTGCCTCGATTAGTTTCTTTTAAGGTGCTAAATAGTGTGATTGATAAAACTATTTTCTACAATAGTAGCATCCTTCCTTTTCGTCACTACTGGTAAAGTAGTCAGTTGCAACCATGATGTACCTTTTCCTTGAAGAAGAAATAGGGGAAATACATCCAACAAAATCAATCCCCCACTTTTCAAAAGGTAAAAGCATCAAGATATGAATCATTTGTCGAGTTTGAAGTTTGACCTAGTTTCTCTTTGACATGCATCACACAAGTGTTAACATGTTTGAAGATGTCTTTCATGACTGTCGGACACTGTTACCCTACTAGTAGAGTTTTTGGTATTGTGATGTGGGTCTTGTAGGTTTAGAGGGTATCCCTTGATTAGTAACACATCTTTGGCATACACCTTTGAGGCCCTTCCTATAGAGAATCACCCCATTACCACATTGAATTTTGGTGAGTGGGGATAACCATTTTCCTCCTTTTATTTCAATTGTAATGACAAGGAAACTTGCTTATTGCCAAGTATTCATTGATAACCACATACCATTCATAGATAATGTCAATTCTAAATAAATTTCACTTGGCCAAATTGGGTGCTCCCCCGTAGACTACATAGCCTCTTGATGATCCTCTAAACTTTCCAAATTTGAATCATCACTTGTGAACCAACAATTGAGTACTGGCTGCTGCAATGTGGTTTTCTTGGTTATTAACTCGTGATTAAATTCTTCTAAAACAATAATCCACTTAATCAAAAGATCCAAAGGCTACAACTTATTCATCATAATTTTGTGCCTTTACTCGATGAAGAAGATAAATGTTTATTTGAGAATGTAATTTCCTAGTTTCTATATAGCATATATATTAATAAGCATAATCACTCTCCTTGAGCATACCTTGACTCAACAAGTAGTAGCTTTCTACTACATAACATTATAGGGTGAAACATCTTTAGATCCATGCATTGGGCAAAACAATTAGTAATAATCTACACTCCCATAATGGTGTATAGAAAGAATTCTTTTCATAAATTATAGGGAGGAATTAAGATTGGTTCTTTTCCACCATTGATTTCCAATATCCAAATTCCCTATCAATTTTCAATTTGGAGGAATTAATATTGGTGCTTTTTCCAGCATCGATTTCCAATCTCCAAATGCCCTAATATATTGGGATTTGCCCCATTTGAATCTCTTGCCTTTTTTAGCAATTGGGTAAGGTAGAGTTTGAGTTATGTAAGCTGTCTAGTCCGGCAATGACTCACATGTCATGAGGATCTTGAAGGAATGACGATGGAGCCTCCTACTCCATGCTACTCCTTGTAGGATAAATGCAAGCATGTACGATCAAAAGTGTCATGCAAATGGATCTCGGAGCTATTGCAATGTGAATCCTCATGATAAGAGAAGGAAGGGGAGAGGGAAGATAGAAGAGTGAGAGGGGGAAGAAGAGAAGAAGGGAGTGGGGAGAAAGAATCAAGAGAGGGAAAGGGGATGAGAAGCATTCATAAAGGCAAGGGCAAGAAGAACATAAACAACATTCTTGAAAGAAGAGGGAGCTTGTATTCCTCAAACTTGGATCCAACAACTAAAGAACAAATTTGACTTTTGGCCTTTTATACAAGTCACCTTTTTAAGGGAGGGCGAACCCTATGTTCCTACTCCTCTTCCTACCACTCTACTATCTTATTCCTAGTATTACATTCCTCTTGCTAATGAAACCATACAAATCCTTATGAATGAGTTTCTAATAGTCCATAAAAAATCAACCCCCTACTACCCTAGATCAAATAGCTAAGCTGCAAGCTAACAAAACCCTATATAACACTATGAGATGCACTGTAGAGTCTAGGTGAAGTGATTGGGAACATCAGCCCACCATTGCATTATGGGCATACTGCACCACATACAAAGTTGCAACAAACTGCACCCCATTTAACCTCACCCTCGGGTAGAGGGAGTGATTCCCATGGAATCCATAGTATCAATCCTGAGGGTGGAAGTTCAAGAAAGAATATGTAAAGAAGCCATCCTTGAGAGAGGCTAATTGAACTTGAGAGACTTGATGAGACCAGGCTTAGAGTGGCATAGGCATGAAAGTTGAAAAAGTTTGTAGGAAACATTAGTTTGAGCGCAACCTTAAAAATAAGGACCTTAGCAAAGACAACCTTGGACTATTGTACAGTGTGAAGAACACCAAGAAAAAAGTAAAGTATCATGGTACGGGTCCATACTAGGTGGTAGAGATCACACAATAGGGGACATGCCACATTGTGACCCTTGATGGAGTTGAAATAGATGTCTTTATCAATGGGACCAAGCTTAAACATTATTGTGGACCTTTGACCAAGCAAACCCTTCAAGACATCCATAGAGAAAACGAGAGAAAAAAAGAGGTCACTCACATGAAAAGACAAGTGGAAGCTCATGCCCATCATGCTAACTCAAACAAAAGGGCTTAATAATCATTTTCAAGGAAAATCTAGGACAGGAAGATGATCCGGGTAATCTAGCAATTGATCCTTCCAAGTAGCTAGTCCAATTACAGGTTAACAAGAAAATTATACAATATAAAGTAGCATTGTTGGACTCTAGAGTAAATAGCAACTTTGTCTTGTAGGAGGTATGGGAACAATTGCTAGAGGTATGCCTTAAACCTAGACTCTCTAGAATACAAGCTATTAATGGGTCAAGTCATGCATGCAATTGGCTATGTAGATATTAAATTAATTATGAATAACCATAGAATAGGGAGCCGATTCTTTGTAATTCCCACATGCACAATTGACAAACAAGTCATTTTGGATAGAGAATGGTGGTTTGCATCAACTACTAGATAGACTAGTGTTAAAGAATGACAACTCTAACCAGTGATGATGAACGAACATTAGTGGTGCCTCTATGGTACAAGGATCAAAATGAAAAGCCCACCTTGATAGTTGCAACATCCCCCTCACTCCCAACTACTCAAGCACCTAATGATACTACTACTTTCTTCTTATCAAAAGCTCCATCGCAGCCAAGGCAACCGTGATAAACCAAACAAGTTTAGAGAAAGAAGGACCATGAAGAGGCTTTGCATGAATTACTGGAAGAAAACACCCTATCAACCCCCTAGCAAGATGGACCACCAAGGGCTCAACCCAAGGAAAGAAAAAGAACCCGCCAACACATGACCCTTTGCATCAACACAAATCTTGCTTGGTTCGGAATACATTACGACAGGCTCAAGGGTACTACGAGGGAAACCAACACATATGGCTACCAAAGCCCCATGCTTGTGTCCCACGTCAACTATCATTTTTGCAAGGGTTGTCTCTACACCAATCCAACCACATCAACTAGTATGGTAGCCAAAGCTCGAGATACGCATGCACTACTAAGAAATCCTAGGTATCACGTGCATTCAATGGGTATTTTAAAAAGTCCTCAACTAAATTTCCCCCCCCAATAAAACCAACCCTCTTTACTTATGAACTAACAGATTTTTTTCTAAAGTGGAATTAAATACCCCTCCTGTTATTGTAATCTTGTTAGATTTTTCTTAAAAGTGGGATTAAAATACCCCTCCTTTTGAATGCATATGGTACACTAAATTTTTGCAGGTGAATCCCCAAAGAGCCCAAGCAACGGCCAACCATTACTTGGGTACCAAGGGCACATGCGGTAGTACCACAAGAACTTGCCTCTAAAGTAGGTGCAGTACCACTAGAACCTACTATAAGAGTAAGCCATTCCTTGACATTGACAACCCCTCAGTGCCTTAATATTGTCGATCTTCATCAATGGAGTCCAAGTAGAAAACAGATCAACGATCTTCTGCATCCTTCCAACCAAGAATCTCCACAAAAACCTATCCCTAATACAGGGGTAGCGTCATGAGAACCTGTTGGAGTCAAGTATCCCTAACAACTAGATGTTATTCTACTACCCTAGAGAAGCACACAGTGACCAAGTTCAGCATCGACATACTCAAGGGATCAACCATGCAATCCTCACCAAATTTAGCATCCCAACCAACCAATCCCTTTTCATCTTGGTTGGAAATGAGGTATGCAGCCTTGTTATTTTCTTAAAGGATTTTCCATTCCAAGAAAAACTCACTTGCATCCACAAGGTGTAGCCTTAGATGAGTATCCAGGTTAGGAAACACCTGTCAAAATCAACATACACTAGGTGAGTAGGGTGATAATAGTTTGACTTCAGTCCATGCACAACACCCCACTCACATGTTTTAGACATGGGGCTAAGATGTGAAATTTCTCCCCCCCCCCACACACCCACACATAATTCCATTTTTAGGGTGTACTTTTCTTCTGGGCTACCTCACCAACTACATTTCTAGATTGTCAAATTAGGCTAAGTCAGAGTCCCTCACCAGGTCAAAAATGTCAAGAAATGTCCAGGTCAATCTCAAAATCTCCAAAATGTCTTAAACTGGGCAAGTCTAGAAAATGTTGAATTAGCAATTGTTGCATTATTTTAGTGGGCATTGAATTAAGGTTAATTTAGCAGTGTTGAAATAAATTTGGCCATTTAATTATGGCTAATTCAGTGTCGCTGAAATAGGAAAACTACAAATACTCCCCCATTGGCCAAAAAACGTTGTTTTAGCAAATTTAACAGGGTTTTGCCAAAATTTTCCCAAAACTTCCAAACTGCTTTCAATATGCAAAAACTACCTTTAACCACCCAAATACAAATCTTTGCATGCTTCTAGCTCATCAAACGGGATCCAAGGTATCTTCCAAGATTATTACTCCTTTGGGATATGGTGTCCCACACTTCATAAGCACTCACCACCGGCCTCGTCACACCTACATCCACCCCATCTATTGTCATAGCCCCCATGCCATATGTAGCTCCATATTCCTCCCCACCCCCTTCATCTCCTTAAATATTCTTGGAAATGTCACTTTTGAAGAGCTTCAACCAAAAGACCCAATGCCACCTCAGCCCCAAGGATTGGGCCAACAGTCTGCCACTCGGTCAACTAAAAGAAGAAATTACACCCCAGGCATCCCTCTTCACCGAGCACACCGTGACCAGATCCATTGTCTCACCATTGGGCCAACAATCGATGCAACACCTAAGAGGAGAAGTGGTGCACTCGTACTTTTGCTTTAAGCCCAACCTAGACTTGAAGGTCTATTATCACACAGCCTGATGTCAATAACCCAGAAGTGGTTCCCCAACTCCAAGCAGTTGGCATCACCACAACAATAGATAGGTTGCCCTGCTATCATTAGAAAAAAAGGGAGCTCATTTTGGGGCCCTGAGAGAGATCCACAATTTTTCTTTTTTTGTGAGTCCAAAATATGGGAAAGTAATAAAATACTTCTTAAAATATTCATAAGTACTGTAAACATGTCAGAGGATGATAGAGGATGAAAGAATAAATATATTCTTCTATATGCACTCCCATATCTCATGAATGCTATTATTCAATGCTCCTACAAGCCACGTCTTTCTCTTAATCATTTTCTAGCCATCTCCATGATCGTTATGCTTCTCTATCAAAACACCATAACTAATCTCGCCATATTCTTGTTTTTCAAAGTTTACTGCCTTCAAGAGTCTTTGCCTTATGAAAGAGTAATGAAATCACGAAGCAATGGAAAAACACTACACTCAAAATGGCAACACCAAACTCCAACTCTACAGAACAAGCCAACAAGAGATGGCAACACCATCTTCATATTGATTTAGCTCAAGAATATGCGCCTCTTCCAAAATGACAACACGTCGGTGCCATGCAAAGAGAAAACATGAGAGAAGGTTTACAACATATCGACTTATGGTGTGATGGGAAGATTTATGCAAAATGTCTTGTTAGAAGGTCTACACCACCATTCTCAAATTCACAACATTGCTAAAATTTGTGGGTGACAGAAAAAAAGGTATGCATGGATACATCACGGATTAGTATCAAGTTGTGCACATGTATAAGTCTTTATATGAGCAAGAGGCGAACACAAAAATATAGCAGATAGCCGAAAACTCCAGATGGAAAGAGTAATTACATAATGAAATTGAAGAACATACAAAGACGAGGGAGAAGTTACGTAAAGCAAGATCGAAAGCGACCCCTTTGGGAGATAGGCTTACAAGTAGAAAACTTCACAGCCTTGTAGAATTGAAAGTAGGAAGTGGAGGGTACAAGCGTTGAGTACAAGTATCAAGGTGAGATTGTTTAAAGCGTTTACTATTTGCAATGTGGCTATGTAAATCTTCCTTTGTTAACTCTTATTTACGCATCAGGTTTATAAGAAAGTGTTGGAGCCCCAAAAGGAAAATGTTGATCCGAACAATCTTCCCCTAAAACAAATGAAAGGTCTATTTTCAAAGACTATTGCGAAAGGGATGATTGAGGAAAAGAAGTTTAAAACCATCAAACACAATGTTGTACAACAGTTCGTGGAAAGCAATAAAGTTGATGTAAAGTTAATTCAGGAGGCTCTCGATGAGAGTAGAGTTAGCAGGAAAGGTTATTCTTCTATTTTTAAAGCAGTGTCATCAATTTTCAAAGATCAGAGGATCAAACATGTGCTTCTTCCAAATCCTGTAGAAGTTTGGAATTTAAGAGCTTCACTCAATGAGCAAGTAGATGATTTTATTGGTTAGTGGTTGCATATTGAGGATGTATTTGAAGGTAGTGAGGGGACCACTGTGTATAACCCTTGGAATAATATTTTTGTTGATCTTGAACAATTACAAAAAAGAATGGTTGAATTCTATGGAATCACATTTGAAGAGTGTCAGGGATGGCTTATATTTGTCATAAAGTTGGATGAATGTGAAATTGTGAAAGAGAAAAAGATTGAAAGAGTGACCATCACACTTATGAATAGGGCACTTGATACATCAATCACTAGAGAAAAATCAAAGCACAATCCAAGAAGCATATTTGGTGGTTGGGAGCATTTGACGTAAGCATCAACTTTCATTTTTCAAATATATTGCTATTTGATTTCATTTATTAGATCTAGATGCTTCAATATAGTTTCTTCTTAATGGTAGGTAAAGACAAAGGACCCCCAAACCTTGTTTGGGGTGTTTCACCATACCAAAATATCAGAGGTCATTAAAAACCAAGTCCAAGGAGGACCACCTCATATTGAAGGCAATGGTGATTTCCAAGTTGATTGGCATATGGCAGGGGAACTCAAGACCATGAAATGTATGTTCAACATAAGCAAAGGAGGTAATTCAAAATCTCCATGCCCTGCAAGGAGCCAGCCCATGTCATGGATCCTAAATGGTGGAGAAAATCTCCTAATAGGGACAAGATTGATTCTAAATTCAAAGAAGTTCTTGATATTCCTTTGTACAATGTACATATATGAACATTGCATGCTTTATGTAGAATCATCGAAAAGTTGGTCTTTTGTTATATTGGATTTGCTTGGAAGCTTCGACAAAAAAAAAAAACGAAGAAAGCAATTGCTGCATTAGAAAAAGTATTATCGGACATGGGTCTCCATGGAGGGGATGTTCATATCATAACAGATACCTCAAATGGAAAGGATGTTCCTATCAAACCATCAATTGGTGGAGTCAAAGCAAGAAGATTTTATTAGAACCACAAAGAGAAGCGAAACTTGGTAGACAATCAATATATATTTTGCGAGTGAGATACAAACTTTGGAAGCATGTGCATAATGCAGTTAAAGATGATATGGCAGATGGTGTTGCTCAAAATGTTAAAGTGGAGGTATGGAAATCCTTAGACAAGTGGAGATATGGCAGATGGTGTTGCTTGAAATGTTAAAGCGGAGGTATGGAAATCCTTAGACAAGCTTTTCCAACTTTGTGACAAAAAGACATGGACCAAGAGCGATCATCGTGGGTTAGAAAAACTTTTGGAAAATCCATGAAACAAGCATGGAAAAGCCACAATATAACACACTACATGGTAAGTTGAATTAATTTGTTTTGTATGCATAGTTTGTACTTTCAAACATAGTTTACAAAATTCTGACTTAATATTTTCTGTGATTGTAGTATATTCTTTACAACCACCTTCCGTATTTTGTTAAAAAGTATGGATGCCCTACAATATGGTCAACACAAGGAATGGAAAAGTCTCATTACACAGCAAGAAATGCTTTTTTCTTACATACAACATTTTGGAGGAGCACATAAGGCATGTTGAGATATGGTGCCATGAGCACACAGAGATTAAAGGCTAAGGTATGGTATAGGAAAGAAGTAAAGTAGCCACCCTAGGATGTGGACTACATGATGTGGAGATGTGGATCAAGGATATCCACAAGGAGAGATGTGGATCAGAGGATCCCACAAGTGTTGACTATTCAAAGGGCACTCTCTATATAAGAGGCCTACCATGTATTGTTGAACACACATTCCAAGAGATTTAGATTTGCTATCTCCCTCATGTCTTATTTAGTGTGCTTTGAGCCTCCTTAGTTCTTCCGCTGATCTTGTGTGCACTAGGTTTAGCACGATCCTACATTCTTTTGACATGGTATTAGAGCCCAGGTTAGCTAAGTCTAGATTAGTTTTAGATGTAGTTGAGAATGCTTGGTGAGACTTCTAGAGTGTTGCTGAGAGAGGGAGAGAGAGAGAGAGAGAGAGAGAGAGAGGTCTCTGTATTCTTGTTTCATAGAGATTCAGTTACTCTGCTAGGCTTGCTCTAAAGAGACTCCTATCTATAGCAACCTGCAAT
>NC_141614.1:27639060-27644060 GCF_047967505.1 Dipteris shenzhenensis | reverse complement strand
TTTGGGCCAGATTTGCTCATATGGATGCATAGTACATGCACATGAGTCAGCTGTATCTTTTGATGCTTTGAGCTTTGAGTTTTGGTGATATTTCAGTCTATTGTGGCATACGCATTTAGGTGCACCTGGTATTTGGTGTGATTCTCTCTTACAAGCACTAGCATTTGGGATTTTGCTTTATTTCCATCATGGCATCCTCTTCCATGTCTAAAACAGAGATTTTCAACATTAAAAAGTTTGATGGGACAAACTTTTCTTTGTGGAAAGAACAGATAAGGGATGTGCTTATTCAAAAGAAGCAAATTAAACCCTTGGCAGGGATTGAAGCTAAGCCTGCAAATATGTCTGAGGATGATTGGAATGAGTTGGATGCATTAGCAAAGTCTACTATTAGACTTCATCTTGCAGAGTCAGTTTATTTCACAGTAGTAAATGAGCAGACTATGGAAGATTTGTGGAAGAAACTGTGTGCCACTTATGAGAAGGAAACTGCCTCTAATAAAGTTTACCTCATGAAGAGGTTGTTTGAACTGCAGATGAAGGAAGGGGTCTCCATTTCTTCTCACTTGAATGAATTCAATATTAGTTTCAGCCAGCTTCAGGCTTAGAAGATGAATTTTGATGCGGATACTAAGGAAATATTTCTCTTATGTTCATTGCCATCCTCATGGGATACCTTCCGTACAGCTATCAGTAACTCTGGTGGAGTACTGAAATTTGATGATGTTGTGGGTAGCTTGTTGGCCAAGGAGATTAGACGGAAGTCTATGGATGGCAACAAGCAAGATGCAGCCTTAAATGTGCAAAGGGGCAGATCACAGTTCAGGGGGAAGTCCCAAGAAAGAGGGAAGTCTCGTAGCAAATCCAGGGCATGGAACATTGAGTGTTACCACTGTGGCAAGAAGGGCCATATGAAAAAGGATTGCTACAAGCTGAAAAGAGAGCAAAAGGATAAGAAAAAGAATGCAAATTGGGGTGCAAATCAAAAGGAAGAGAGTCCAAGGGAGGACAAAGAAAAGTGAAGATCGAGGAGATCAATGCAGTCACACATGATTGTGACAATGACGTTCTCTTCATGTCTAGTTTATCTGCAGAGTTGCTTGCCACTTCAGATGATGCATATTCCCAGGATTGGATTTTGGATTTTGGTGCTTCATTCCATGTTACTTCCCATAGGGAATGGTTCTCCACTTATGATAGTGGAAAGACAGGTTGTGTGCATCTTGGAAATGACTATGCATGTGACATAGTGGGAGTAGGTGACATAAAATTTTCTTTTGCAAATGGGTCTGCATTTATTTTGAAACATGTGAGACATGTGCCTAAGTTGACCAAGAGTCTTATTTTAGTGGGTCAGCTAGATGATGCTGGTTTTCACACCACTTTTGGCTTTCAGAGTTGGAAAATTCAGAAGGGCTCTATGCTTTTGGCATGTATCAAGGGTATTTGATCATGTTGTTGCAATAACCAAGCAGCCAAGCACTTCTTTGTGGCATTAGAGGTTGGGGCACATGAGCCAGAATGGAATGAAATTCTTATGCTGTTTGGGTTATGTACTGCATTTGAGTTTCTCTGATTTTGAATTTTGTGAGCACTGTCTCTATGGGAAGCAAACTAAATCAGCCCATAAAAGAAGGGAAAAGAAAGAGTTTGAAAAGCTTGATTTGGTGCATTCAGACGTATGTGGTCCCATGCCTACACGATCATTAAGCAGGGCTGAATACTATATGACATTCATTGATGATGCAACTAGGAAAGTGTGGGCTTATGCTATAGCTCAGAAGAGTGATGTGTTCTAGGTATTTTAGAAATGGCTGGCCTTGGTTGAGAATCAATCAGGTAGAACGCTTAAATGCCTATGGACTGACAATGGTGGAGAGCATCTCGCTCATGACTTTCAGAATTTCTGTGATACACGTGGGATTAAGAGGGAGCTCACATCCCCTCGTACTCTAGAGCAAAATCCAGTTACAGAAAAGATGAACCGTACCATTCAAGAAAGGTTGCAATGCATGCTTTCCAATGCAAGTCTTTCTGGTGGTTTTTGGGTTGAGGCAATGAAGACTGCAGTGCATGTGATCAATAGATCACCTAGTAAGAGTTTGGATGGTGGTATTCCTGAAGAGGCATGGAGTGGCAAGAAGCCCTCTTACTCTCACTTGCGTATATTTGGGTGTGAGGCGTATGCACATGTGCCAAAAGAGCTTCGAAAGAAGCTAGATCCTAAGTCTAGGAAATGCATATTTTTGGGTTATGGTGAAAGTGGAGAGATGGGCTATCGTCTATGGGATCTAGAAGCAAAGAAGATCATACGCAGCCATGATGTAGTCTTCAATGAGAAGAAGATGCATAAGGCACCCATGAGGGATGTTGACTCGATGTTGAAATGAGGAGAATCACTTTTCAGGATGTGAATCCACCTACATATGTTGATAGACAGCAAGATGTCCATGCACCAAATGTGCAAGAAATGGTACCACCAAATACTCCCACAGGTATACAATCGAGGGTAGATGATGGATCATCTATTGGTGGAAATGATGATCCAAATGTGGCTAATATGCAAGTGGAACAGCAAGCTGAAATGCCCTTGAGAAGATCATCTAGAGTGTCTAGAGCGCCTGATAGGTTTGTTCCAGGGGTAGACTATGTGATGCTTACTGATTGCGAGGAGCCTTCTTGCTACAGAGAGGCTATGATGCGTGAGGATCAACGCAAGTGGCAGTATGCTATGCAATCAGAGATGAGTTCACTTACGAAGAATAAGACTTGGGACTTGGTTTCTTTGCCACATGGAAAGAAAGCATTGCCATGTAAATGGGTCTACAAGATGAAGGTCACAAGTGATGATGTGCCTAGGTACAAGGCCCGTTTGGTCGCTAAAGAGTTCAAGCAAGAGAAGGGTGTGGACTTTGATGAGATTCTCTCTCCGGTTGTGAAGATGACCACACTTAGATGCATGCTTGGACTAGTGGCAGCAGAGGATATGGAGCTTATGCAGATGGAAGTCAAGATAGCTTTCTTGGATGGGGATTTGTATGAGGAAATTTACATGGTGCAGCCGGAAGGCTTTGAAGAAAAGGGCAAAGAGCATTTAGTTTGCAAGCTAAAGAAGAGTCTCTATGGTCTTAAGCAAGCGCCTAAAGAACGGTATCAGAAGTTTGATGCTTTCATTCGGTCCCAGGGTTTTAGAAGGAGTGAAATTGATCATTGCCTCTATACTAAAAGGGCTAAGGATAATAGCCTGATAATCCTGGCACTATATGTGGATGATATGCTATTGGCTAGCAAAAATCCTTATGAGCTAGATGCATTAAAGGCCAAGTTACATGAGGCCTTTGATATGAAGGATTTGGGACTTGCAGGTCATATTCTTGGTATGCGCATCACGCGTGATTGGAGTAGGGAACTCCTTTGGCTTTCATAGAAGGAGTATGTTACAAAAGTATTGCAGCGTTTCAATATGGAGGGGGGGAAGGCAGTGAGTACTCCATTGCCTCCATATGTGAAACTGAGTCATAAAGATAGTCCCAAATCAGATGAGGAGAGGGCCATGATGGCCAAGGTTTGAAAGTAGGATGAGGTGGCAAGAGTCCTTGTGCCAACCCTCCACTTGTCCTCCTAGATGTTTGAACATATTATAAAATTGGGAAGAGATCAAGGGAGTATCTCAGACTTGGGATATGGGGTTTGATTTATGTGGAAAATGAGGCAAAGGGTTGTTGCACACAATTGAGAGTGCATACCCACCTAGCCCACATGGGAGATTCTTCCATGTATGCTATGATAGCTACTACACCAAACATTGCATTTGCAATGGGAGTTGTTAGCCAGTATATGGCTAATCGAGGAAAGAGGCATTGGGAGGCAGTTAAGTGCATCATGAGGTACATGAAGGGTACCAAGGAGATGTGCATTTGCTTTGGTAAAGGAGACATGCGTGTACTTGGGTACACAGATTCAGACTATGCAGGGCATGTGGATAGTAGGAGATCCACTTTTGGTTATGTATTCACCTTTGCAGGTGGTGCAGTGTCGTGGATGTCTTGCGCACAGAAGTGCGTTGCTTTGTCTACCATAGAGCCTGAGTATGTTGCAGCCACAGAGGGTTGCAAGGAGGCTATATGGCTTGATCAGCTAGTGGGAGATTTGGGGATTCATATAGGTGTACCGACATTGCATAGTGATTCCATGAGTGCTATTCAGCTAGCATGGAATCCGGTCTTTCATGCAAAGACCAAACACATTGAGGTCAGGTATCATTTCATCAGGGAGGTACTTGAGGACAAACGCATAGAGCTTGTCAAGGTTCATACAGATGATAACCCTGCAGATATGCTCACAAAGAGTCTACCTAGTCAGCGGTTTGAGTATTGTCATGTATTGATGGGCATTGGATAGTATGCTCACTGGTTGTTCTCCCTTAAAGGCACATTGTCCTTTAAGTGGGAGGTTGTGGGGGTTAAAGGTCATTGTGCCTTTACCCCGGTTATATACAATACTCAAATGCATATATAAATGAATGAAAAATAAGATTAGGGTGGTTCTACACCCACCAAAACTTGTATGGCTCTCTGTTTCTCTCTCTCCCTCTTCTGTTCTTGCTTCCTTTGAGAGCACTCTTAGAGAGAAGTGAGGGAGAGACAGATAAAAGAGAGGGTGAACTGAGAGAGAGAGAGAGAGAGGGAGACACCACTAGGTCAAGAAGTTAGAGACGTTGAACTGATAGGGAGAGAAGTGAGGGACATATAGAAAAATAAGAGAAGGATAACTGACACCCGGAGACATGAGGGACTGACACAAAGAGAGAGAGGTAGAGATAGAGAGAGAAACCAGACTGAGAACTGAGAAAAGGAGAGAGAGAGAGACACAGAGAGAGAGAGAGAGAGAGAGAGAGAATTGAGAGGCAGAACTGAAAGAAAGAGAGAGAGAGAAAGATAGAGAGGGGGGGAGAGAGAGAGAGAGAGAGAGAGAGAGAGAGAGAGAAGTGTACAAAAGAA
>NC_141614.1:27631560-27636560 GCF_047967505.1 Dipteris shenzhenensis | reverse complement strand
GAGAGAGAGAGAGAGAGAGAGAGAGAGAGAGAGAAATAGATAGACAACTAAGAGGAAGAGAGAGAGAAAGAGAGAGAGAGAGAGATGTACAAAAGAAGCGATATGGACAGTTGGGAATTTGTACACTATATATGGACTATAAGCTGTATATGGTGTGTAAAGAGAGAGAGAGAGAGAGATTGGGAGAGAGAGAAGTGTGGGAGGGAGATCTGAGAGGGAGAGAGGTGAGCGACAAAACAGAGAGGGAGGGATGACAGCCAAAGACGTGAGGGACTAACACACACACACACACACACACAGAAATAAGAGAGAGAGAGAGAGAGAAACAAACAAAGATTTGACACAGAGAGAGAGAGAGAGACAGACACACAGAGAGACAAAGAGAGGGAGAGAGAGAGAGAGAAATAGATTGAGAGAACTGAGAGAGAAAACTGAGAGGCAGATCTAAAAGAGATAGATAGATAAATGGATAGATAGATAGAAAAATAGAGAGAGAGAGAGAGAGAGATATGTACAAAAGAAAGTGATTGGGAGGGTTGGGAATTTCCCAACCCTCAATATCGCTTTCATTTGTACACTATACAGTGGTGTGTAAAGAGAGAGAGAGAGAGAGAGATGTACACAAGAAAGAGAGGATTCGGGACAGAGAGAAGTGTGAGAGGAAGATCTGAGAGGGAGAGAAGTGATGGAGAGAGAGAGAGAGGGAGAGAGAGAGAGAGAGAGAGAGATCTGAGAGGTAGAAAAGTGAGGGACAAACATAGAAATGAGGGAGGGTGAACTGAGAGAGAGAGAGACACACACACACTGTGAGAGAGAGAGAGAGAGAGAGAGAGAGAAAGAAACAGATAGAGAACTGAGAGAGGTTGAAGTGAGAGGAAGAGAAGTGAGGGAGAGACAGAAAAACGAGAGAAGGATAACTGATAGCTAGAGACATGAGGGACTCACACACACACACACACACACACACACACATAGATAGATAGAGAGAGAGAGAGATTGAGAGATTGAGAGAGAGAGAGAGAGAGAGAGTTTTGGGAAATTCCCAACCCTTCTAATTGCTTTCCTTTGTATACTCTTTAAGGTGTGTAGAAAAAGAGAGAGAGAGAGAGAGAGAGAGAACCACACAAATGGAGGGAGGTAGAAACACAAACACACACACACACATGTGCTAATTGCAGGGAGCCTTCTTGCCACAGAGAGGCTATGATACTTGAGGATCAGTGCAAGTGGCAGTATGCTATGCAATCAGAGATGAATTCACTCATGAAAACAAGACTTGGGATTTGGTTCCTTTGCCACATGGAAAGAAATCATTACCATGTAAATGGGTCTACAAGATGAAGGTAACAAGTGATGATGTGCCTAAGTACAAGGCCTGTTCAATTGCTAATGGGTTCAAGAAAGAGAAGGGTGTGGAATTTGATTAGATCTTCTCTCCAATTGTGAAGACGACCACACTTAGATGTGTACTTGGACTTCTGGCAGAAGAGGATATGGAGCTTATGCAAATGGATGTCAAGACAGCTTTCTTGCATGGGGATTTGCATGAGGAAATTTAAATGGTACAGCTGGAAGGCTTTGAAGAAAAGGGCAAATAGAATTTTTTTTGTTAAGAAAGCACCTAGAGAATAGTATCAGAAGTTTGATGCTTTCATTCGGTCCTAGGGTTTTAGAAGAAGTGAGATTGATCACTACCTCTGTACACTAAAAGGGCTAAGGATAATAGCCTGATACTCCTAGCACTTTATGTGGATGATATGATATTGGCTAACAAGAACACTTATGAGCTCGATGCAAGTGTCGCTATATAGCGACTCTCTTTAAAGGTCGCTATATAGTGACACTTGTCTAAAGTCACTATCTAGCGACACTTAACTAATCTCGCTTTGATTACCTATGATTAGCCCCCGTGCATGCTAAACATCAGTGCTTAAGCATTAGAATAGGGCCCGTGTGTAGTAGTGATTCTAGACATTGTACAGCCCAACACTCAAATTAGTTAAGATAGTGGAGTGAGGCTTTCTAGCTCGCCAATAGACCTCCAAGATGTGCTAAAGAAGACAATGCCCTAACCCTCAATATCACTTTCATTTTTACACTGTACAGTGGTGTGTAAGGAGAGAGAGAGAGCACACAAGAGAGAGAGAGAGAGAGAGAGAGCTCAGAGAGAGAGAGAGAGAGAGAGATGTACAAAAGAAAATGATTAGGAGGGTTGGAAATTTCCCAACCCTCAATATCGCTTTCATTTTTACGCTGTACAGTGGTGTGTAAAGAGAGGGAGAGAGCACGCAAGAGAGAGAGAGAGAGAGAGAGAGAGAGAGAGAGAGATGTA
Source organism: Dipteris shenzhenensis (assembly GCF_047967505.1). Lineage (NCBI taxonomy): Eukaryota > Viridiplantae > Streptophyta > Polypodiopsida > Gleicheniales > Dipteridaceae > Dipteris > Dipteris shenzhenensis. The sequence continues at coordinate 27,634,228 of NC_141614.1, read as the reverse complement.
CAAAAGAAAGCGATTAGGAGGGGAATTTCCCAATCCTCAATATCGGTTTCATTTGTACACTATAGAGTGGTGTGTAAAGGAAGAGAGAGAAAGAGATAGAGAGAGAGAGAAAGAGAGATGTACACAAGAAAGAGAGAGGAATTGGGAAAGAGAGAGGTGTGGGAGGAAGATCTGCGAGGGAGAGAAGTGAGGTACAGATAGAAAAATGAGGGCAGGATAACTGATAGCCAGAGACGTGAGGGATTCACATAGAGAGAGAGAGAGATGTACAAAAGAAAATGATTAGGAGGGTTGGGAATTTCCCAACCCTCAATATCGCTTTCATTTTTACACTGTATAGTGCTGTGTAAAGAGAGAGAGAGAGGATGCAAGAGAGAGAGAGAGAGAGGGAGAGAGAGAGAGAGAGAGAGATGTACAAAAGAAAATGATTAGGAGGGTTGGGAATTTCCAACCCTCAATATCGCTTGCATTTTTACTATTTAGTGGTGTGTAAAGAGAGAGAGAGAGCACGCAAGAGAGACATAGAGAGAGAGAGAGAGAGAGAGAGAGAGAGAGAGAGGTGTGGTTGTGAAGTCTACATAGATTTGTCGAAGCAGGTTGTGGAGCAGAGGTTGTTTTTTGTACTAAGGGCACTTTTAGAGGTTCATTGGGTGCCAGTTTGTCGATTTGATTGGCAGAGAGCTTCCTATGTTATCCTACAAGTTTTGTGTTTTCCTTTGGAGTATAGTGCAACATGTATGTGAGTTGCGAAACTCAGTCTACTTTGCTTTGATGTTCATGGGTTGTGAAAGGTTGATGTGTGCTCCACACCCAAAAAGTATATGAAACATGACATGTATAAAGGTAACTAGTTTCTTGTTGCTCTACTTGTTCTATCAACGAAGCACACCTTTTAGGCATCACACCAAAAAATGGCAATTGTCACTATAATCCATCCGCCACACCCAACACATGCATACCACGTGAAGTGAGAGAGAGAGAGAGAGAGAGAGAGAGAGAGAGAGAGAGAGAGAGAGAGAGATGAGAGGGAGCAAAGTGAGCGACAGATAGAGAAATGAGAGAGGGTGAACTGAGAGAGAGATAGTCATATGACCCATTTTACCACAGTAGTAGCATTCAACATTGCTGTTTGCATTTTGGCCTCTCTGCCATCCGCCATGACCTCTTTGGCTCCCCCTACCTCTAGAGTTACCACATCCTCTTGCAAAGGACTGGTTTTCTTGAGTTTGCTGCATATTCTGATTTCTAACACGGCCTCTAGATCGGCCTCCTCTACCTCTGCCTCTACCTCTTCCAGCATTTGAGTAGAAGACAGTTTCTTTTGAAGTTCCTCCTGAAGAAGATGCACCACAATTTCTCTGCTCTTCAGAAATTCAAAGAGCAAACAACTCCTCAAAATCAGGAAATTTTTCACGGACGGCAATGGATGTCCGGAACTGTGCATAATCCTTTCCTAGACCATCAAGGTCACAGAAACCAAATCATCATCTTCCACTGGCGACCCAATGGAAGCAAGTATATCTACAATTTTCTTCACCTTGATGTGATAGTCATTGATGCTCATATTTTCTCTCTGCACATTGTGCAACTCCTGCTTGAGCTGCATTTTTCGGCTTGCGTATTTGTGCTATACATTTTTGCCAAAGTATCCCATGCCTCCTTTGGTGTACTTGCATCCTGAATATGCACAATCATAGAATCCGAAATACTGATAGACAGCCAATACATAACTTTTCTGGTTCTCTCATGCAATCCTTTAAATGCCTGCATTTCCTGTTGATTGGGAACATTAGGAAGAACTGGTTCTTCTTCATTTCCTGTAATGAACTCCCAATAGCCTTTTCCCATAAGGAAATTTGTCATTCTAAACTTCCATGCTTGGAAGTTGTTCTTGTCAAGCTTTTCAGTGACAATCCATGAAAGAGAATCAGACGCCATTACAGAACACTGTAAAATATTCTATCACTGCAAAAAACACAGCTTCTGCCTCACATGGGCAAATCTACAAAACTGACGAAAGTGGTATTTGACCACACAGTCACTTCCTAGTGATGATTTTGCATCAACAGGCAATAAGGATGATTCTGCAACTCCCAATATCTTTGCGCACAGGCATACGATGCAATTTTTGCGGGAACTTTTCACCGACCTGCAGAGCAGTGGTCGCACAACAAAAATAGGGCCTTTTTCTGAGTGCCTGCGAAGAACTTCCGCCTTCAAAACGGGCCTCGGAATGGCCTCGAATCAGAAAAATAAAGTCATCTAGGGCTTTGCCCTATCCTGTAGCATATACTGCCCTCTCGCCACACCATAAAGGGCGTCTCAATCTGAGACAGTGCACTCTTGCACTTCGGCTATGCTACATGCAGAGATTTGCTCCCAAACTCGAAAAAGGAAAGCAACACTGGTCCTCTTACCAGGACACCGCGAACTTGGTTTGCTTTCTTGAGCTCCTTACCATAAACCACGCTCTGATACCATGTGAAGATAGTGGGAGAGAGGGAAGGAGTCTCACTTGCAGCTTTCTCACATACACAATGGGGGGGAATACACACAAAGGTGGAGGCTGAAAACAGTTTTCCTCTTCTTAGTTGAGAAAGCCAAAAGAACTCTAGGGTCTCAAACCAAACTTAGCTAACTAAGGTGGCATACTAACTGAGCCACAAAC
>NC_141614.1:27599060-27626560 GCF_047967505.1 Dipteris shenzhenensis | reverse complement strand
ATATTATAGATGCCTTTCAAAATCATATCATAGGTCATTATGCTAGACTTTTAATTATTAATCCTCTTCATGATCTTCTTCCACAATTGGCTTTGATTGTGCATTGCACATCCAATCGTTTTGATAGTGATTTTGTAAGGAACCAATGGAATATTTTGGAGACCATGTGGAATGCAAACCTGAAAAATAAAGTTGGACCCATAATTGGACATGCTTGAAGTGGAGATAGTAGATGAAAGTTGATGCTTGAAGACTATTTGGAGAAAAGCGAACAACCTTTTGCTATTAATTGGTGTGGATGGAATTTGAGAGCAAAAATTGTAGGAGGAAATGTGTATGGCCTTCATGGTCAAGACTTTATACACTGTGGAAAGAAACTTACAAGCCCACTTGATAGTCCTACTCGACAACTAGCAATTGGATGTGTTTGGATCACACTAAATAATGTATCTATTATTTACAATTCTTTTTCAATTGAGGAGCACAAGTTACGAGATGGAAATATTCAAAGGAATGATTGACAAGATTGGGGAGCAAATCAAAGGATTGCAAGTAGACAAGTACAAAAATGTTTGAGAAAACTTGAAAAGAAAGAAAGAAGTATGAAGGGGACTGAGGCCTATTTGATTATTGTTGCTGATTATATTGATATTTTCTTGTCACTATATTTGATCTTGAAGGAGCGTGTGGTGCTTGCAGCCAAGGTAGTTTTCTTTTTCAAAATTTGGCGACTATGGATTCATCACCATCCAACCTACACCTTGAAGAAAATTTTCATTCAATAAGGAGGCTTATACGGACTACATACTTTCTTGTCATTTTTTTGTATTGCTCATAAAGATGTTTCGAGATTTTTATCCTAATCTGAAGTGTCCACTACATCTTACCGGTTCTGATGCTGCTGAAATCTATTTTAGTAAAGTTGGAGGCATGATTGGGCAAGAAAGAGCATTTGATCTTGGAGATCTTCTACATAGCATTGGTAGCTTGAACAAAATTGCCATGCATGAGTGTGCTCAAAATGGTCTAACTTTCTCTAGGGCTCATAAAAAGTAAGAGCATATATGGAAACATTTGAACAAACAAGGATGGATGATTGAATCAAATCTAGGTGACAATGAGAGCGTTTCTTCTGATGAAAAGATGATTGATGCATTGAAGGAGGGCTTACAACAAGCTCACATAATATGCAAGTCTTTGGATTTGAAACCTAGCAAGGCTGAAGACTTGAAATGGTGGCTTCAACCTTGGCTGGATGCAGGGTCTATGTGGTCACCACTAAGCTAGATGCTGCTGAGAATGATGACTTTGTGGAGCCATGTGGTGAAGAAGAATCTATGGATGAGAATAGCAATGAAAACAAAGATTTTATTGCACTTAGTGAGATTAGACATGAAATTGATGACATTTTGAAGGAAACAAGAAACATGCCCCCTAAGAAAAACATTAGCCCCATTGTAGAGGTGGATGGAAAGTTTATTTTCAATTCAACATTGGTGAGCCAACTCAATGGATGCCCAAGCTTATCAAAAGATAGACTCACAAGGGTAAAGCAAGGTGTTTACTTCAACCATGAAGCAGGTTGCGACTGTGCTGTATACTTTCATGAAGATGACACAAAAGGACAAGGAAATCAACACATGAAAAGAAATGGCAAAGCTACAATCATGAGGAAGATGGATGCAATTCATGGTACATGGTACTTAGGAAGAGTTCAAAAGATGAGTAAGTCAGAGGAAAGTATGTGGATTATAAGCGTGGCTTTGATTTAGTAGATTGGCCCCAAGGTTTGGAAGTTCAACTTGGATGGAATCAAAGGGAAAAAGGAGCACAAATGTTCACTTATGATTTGATATACTTAAACATGGTGGACATTGAAACACTTATTGCATTAGCAAATTTGACATATAATGTAAAAATGGACAAGTACCAGCTTGATGAGAATTACTACAAAGTTTTTAATGACTTCTTGAAAAGTTCTAGGTAAGTTTACTTTTCATTTTTCATGCAAGGTGAAACTTTTGAAAATGTATTATAATGAGTTAGATCATCTAAGGATAATCCTTGGCTTGGTTTCAGATAATGATACATCACATGTATCGCATAAGGAGTTGGGCTGGTTCTTGATGCAAAATTCTACATTTTTTGTAAGTCAAATACCTTTAGATAAAATTGAATACAAACTTTTCTTGAGATATAATTATATATTTTTGTAAGTAAAGTAATTTAGATAAACTTGAGTGCAAACATTTTCTAGCTTTATCTACTTACATTAATCATGCAAAATTCTTGATTCTTATTGGTCAATAAATAGGGAAATACTAGATGGAGGGTCAAATTTGGAAGCCAACTGGCCTGTTTTAGGGCCCTCCCTTGGCTATAATCTTTACACTATAAACAAGATAATTCCACATCCTCCATGTTATCTAGCTGAGGTCATTCAAGGATCCATCAATGAGGAGAAGTTTGCGTAGCAACCTTTAGTCTAGCTATCTCTAGCTAATTTTTACCACGTCTAAGTCTAAGGTTTTCATTATACTCTTGATGACAAGTCTTGGTTGTGACTTGTATCTATTTTTAGATATCAATATTATTGTACTTTGGATCCAACTCTACCTTTTCATTTGGTACTTTTGATGAAATTTGGCTATAGCTTATGACCCTCGATTGTGTGCTAGAGTCTGAATATCAAATTGAGAATCTAGAAGATAGAGTTTATCTACCAAATTGTGAAATCAATGCAACTGTGATACAGATCTCATCGAAGCTTAAAACATCCCAAACCTCTAACTAAACCTTCGTGTGAAATTCCATATTGTGCAGCAAAAGATGGATTGTAAAACTCTAAAGGACTACTAAAGGAAGAATAGACTATATCCGAGAAACTATGCATCCAATGTACAGGTGGTGTATGGCTTCCCTTAAAGATCCACGCATTCCAATTCTATCTGCCAAAATAGCTCATTATTTTATTTTACATATGATCTCAAAATTGTGAGGGAAAGCATGTGTCCTTCAAAATTTTGAATTGAAATATAGTAGAAATGGAATAAAGGGTGCTTTCCAAACTGAAAAATTGTCAGATGCATTAATAATTAAGATCTGAATTCAATAAAGAAGCTATAATATTTCATCGTTCTACAAAATTTCCTTTTATATCATATGCATCTAGCATATGGTTTGGAAGTTAGGATATTCAAGAATTTAGAAAAAAGTGATGCAAATACATAAATATGAAAGCATGTAACTAAAGAAAAGTAAAGCGATATAAATTGAGAAAAAGGTACGGATTGAGTGATAATAAGCTTAATAACAAGAATCTCTCCCCTCCTCCCTCCTGTAGCATCTCTCCCCTCCTCCTCCCTTCTACAGTAGCTCCGTCCCTCCCTTCTACACGTCGCCCTACTCTTCTCCTCCTTTTCCTCTTGCCCTCATTTGCTTCTCCTCCTCCCTCTTCCTTGCTACTCTCTCCCTCTCACTGCTCCATCTTTGCCAACTCTCCCCTACATTTTAGCTTGCATCACTAATACCTCTCTTTGAGTACTCATGGCACCATTTGAGGACATATCCAACAAGTACCATGTGAACCTACAACTGGAGGCAGAATATGCAAGCACATGCTCTTTGGGATATAGTGGAACTCCTCAAAGTGTGCTCCACAGTCTTCGATTGCAAGGGAAGAAGCATCTTGACATTTGGGTGGATGGAAACTTGTATCCTTTAGACCTTGCCACCCAAAAGAGTCCTCCTTTTCATACAATGCATGATGTTGTTCGGTTTGTTGGCAAGGGACATGCTGGATTACTCGGTTATTGCAATCGATTGAACCATTCTTAGACATTGGCTATGCAAGCGAGGTGCAGAGAGCCCAAGTAGAAGAACTTGCACATTTGGGAAATATTACTATTGTGGCAATGCATAATAGTATGTAGGATGTCCAATTGCAAAACAAAGAACTCAGTGACAAAGCACATGCATTGGACTTGGAGTGACATGAATTGGAAGAATCAATCCAGAAGCTTGTTGAAAGCAAACAAGATTTGGAAAGGTTTATCTATGGCCAAGTTCAACGTGCTGTGGAGAAGGAACGAAAGAAGTCGATAGAACGAGTACAAAAGTTGAAGGGAACACCTTTGGGACTGAAGGAGAGAAAAAGACAATTGCAATCTATGGATGCATTGTCAACCAATAGTGGTGCCCGGAAGAGGAGAATATGGGCTGCAAGGTTAGTTCCCCAAATTTTCAATGAAATTTCTTACCCCAAAATATTTGTGGTGTTGTTTCTTTCCACTAAGACTCATTTGTACTCTACTTTAGGAATTTCAAGGAGGACGTGATGGGAACAATGGAAATGGATGATAATGATCCTTCATATGTTCTAAGAAGTTTAATAAAGCCAAGTGATGTCATGGAAGTGTTGAAGGACCTGACAAAACATGTGTGCCTCAGGATCTATGGAGCACTCTAAGGTGGATGGAACCTATGTGGAAACATGATGAAGAGAGTGCTCATGACATGTATCTCAAGTCAATTAGGTTCCAAGATAGATTAGCTTGGACTCATAAAGAGAATCTTGAGATAGTGCAAAGTGCTTGGTTGATATTCCTTCAAATGAACCTCCCTTTTATAGGTGAGGGTACTTACATCCATTTGCTTGCTCACATGTGGGGTATGTCCTCCATGCCATGTGGCAGCTTTCCCTTTGCTCATACCTTTGCTCTACATGTGCTCATGGCACCACAACTCTCAACACCTCCCCTTGGTGCCATAATCCTTTGGCTACTGCAAGGTGGTCAGATGTGAGTTACAAATCCATCACCTCCCCTTAGTGCATGCATTGCTACTTAAGGTGGTCAAGTGTGGCTTTTACATGTCAATACCTCCCCTGGGTGCTTTCATAGCTACTCTCAGGTGATCAGGTTTGATTACAAAAAAAAAATAGGCAAGGTTGGCAAGGTTTTTGCTTTTCAATACCTTCCATTGATGTCACCTTTTGGCTCATGGCTTGATGATGACTCGTTTGCTTCTTTGTTTGGTGTAGCTTCATGCATGATGCTTTGTTCTTCCATGTGCCTTGATGCTTTATGTGTGGATGCCATGTTTCGGGCTATGGTCATCTCATGCACTTGTGCTTTTGGCATGCTTATGACAATGATGTGTGCATTCATGCTTTGATTTATCATTTGTTGCAAAGGTCTTACCAATTGATTTATTTCAATATTGGCAGTGTCTAATTGCATACAATGATACTGATCTGATAGGCGCGTAGAGCTTGAAAAGACGATCTCTTTTCCTTTTTGGAGCATGTCCAAATTCTTCCTGGATTGCAAGTTATGCCTTGTCGAAGTTTTTGAGAAGAAGAGGGGGCCTTTGATGATGTGGCACAGGGATTCACATGCTGAATTCCATACTGTGCTTAACAAGAGGCTGTGTGCTTAAAAGGCACTGTGCCATGTGGTAATTTTTAAACCCAAATAGGTTTACTCATGGTTACACAAATTTTACCATGGTCCAGCTGAACCTAACCATTAGCTTAACCAAGGTTCAACTTAACCACACCAAACCTTATCTGCCACGTGTCAAAAATGTGGTGAACCTTAGGGAAAGAAATGGAAGCTTTGAAGCTTCTCTGCTGCAGACGACGGCGAAAGGAGAGAGCTCAGAACCCGTGTTCATCGTGGAGCGTAGGAGTCTCTGGTGTTGTAGTTCTGACTCGTTGGAGAGCTTTTGGCATTGCAGGGATCTATAGGACTTTGCTGAAGAGAGCCGATCGTCGGGCTATTGTTTGTGATCCAAATGATTGTTGACGATGGATCTGCACGGAGTTATTCGCTGAATTCGTTGTAGGGTGCTACAGTGGAAGCTATTGGATGATTGACGAGGTTGCTCTGCCATTTGGTTGGAGGCTGGGTTGCTAGAGGCTGTTGGCGCTGCAGGTGAGCTCGCTTCGTTGAAAAAGCAGGTTGTCGATGAAGGCGACTCGTTGGCCCGTGGAGGAAATCTGAGAGTCTTCTTTGCTTCTGGAGGTCCCTTGCTGCCCAGAGTTCCTTTTGCTAGAGCGGGCTGGCTGTTGTGGAGGCCGCTCGTTGGTTGTGAGGGGCTTTGAGGAAGCTAGCTGAGAGCCAGTTGCTCGTTGGGTGGAGCAGCTTCTGTTGAAGGCATAGAAGCTTGGAGCTTGTGAGGAGAGAGTTGTTGGCTTCTGCTGTGTCGATGCAGTAGGAGGGAAGCTCGTATGGCTTGGAAGAGTCGGTGATTGGGCTATGGCAGCTCTGTGTTGCCTTTGCTACAGTCGACTGCCTTAGATTCGAGGTAGAAGAAGCGTTGCCTTGGCTGGCTGTAGATAGAGTTGAAGATACTCTTTCTCTCTCACACACAAGAAGACTCATAAGGATTCTTTATGAATCATACTCTCACCAAATCTTTGAGGCATGAATGGAAATATCTTCTTCCTCTCAGCAAAAAATCTCTCAAAGAATGCTCTCAAAATCTGAATGAAACTCAACTCATGAATCTCTCATGAAATGGATGGACGGAAAATTTCTCTCTTAAGGGACGGAAATTTGTTTTCAATCTACAACTAAAACTAAACTAGGAGAAAAACATGAGCTCCTAAGACATGCCTACAACTAATCTAGGAATGGAAGCAATCCTAGTGAACTACTAATGAGCTAAACTAGGAGAGCTTAACCTATGCTCTGATACCATGACAAAACATGTGTGCCTCAGGATCTATGGAGCACTCTAAGGTGGATGGAACCTATGTGGAAACATGATGAAGAGAGTGCTCATGACATGTATCTCAAGTCAATTAGGTTCCAAGATAGATTAGCTTGGACTCATAAAGAGAATCTTGAGATAGTGCAAAGTGCTTGGTTGATATTCCTTCAAATGAACCTCCCTTTTATAGGTGAGGGTACTTACATCCATTTGCTTGCTCACATGTGGGATATGTCCTCCATGCCATGTGGCAGCTTTCCCTTTGCTCATACCTTTGCTCTACATGTGCTCATGGCACCACAACTCTCAACAGGACCCTAGACAAAAAGGGCTACGTAAACAAGTTGCTAGAGAGGTAATGAAGGATTTCAAGGGCCTCGTCCAAGCAAAGGAGGTGCTTGGAGCTTGTGATGCTGCTGGTGTAAGTCGTGAAGCTTACAACTCTATTTTTAAAATTTTCAAGTTTGCTATGGAGGAAAAGTATAAGATATCTACAATGCCATTTTGAACACCGTGGTCTGTAAGGCTTGCACGTCAAGAAACAAACCAATGTGCTAGAGAAAAGCTTGGAGGATACCATTGTGTAAGTGGCACAATGACTTGGAAGAGTAAAAAGAAATCAGGCATCCAAATGTTTGAGATGAATGCTTTCAATAATGTTTACGTGGATGTAGAAAATTTGTAGAGAGCCATGGTCAAATTGTATGGGATGAGAGAAGAAGGTAAGAGAAATTCCCTCTCCACATTCAACTTTATTTCTTCTGATGTCTATATCCTTACTGAATTTCTCTTTCATTGTACAGATGGAAAGCTAGTATTTGTTATAAAAATGGATGAAGCTCAGTTGGTAAAAGAGCACAAGCTAGAGAGGGTGAGCATTTGTATTATGAACAACACCTTGTGTTTTGCGCAAGGGGATGAGGAAGTTGAGCAGGGTTTCTCAGTCCAATCTGAGAAGGACATATGGTGGCTTGCATCCTTTGAGACCCCAAAGGAGTGCCACGAGATATTGAAGTGGGTTTTGGAGAGAACTGGCATCCCATCGATTATTCGAAGACAAGAGGCAGGGCAAACATTAATTGTGGATGGGCATGGAACGTTTCAAGTTGAATGGCATCTAGCTGGTGATTTAAAGACCCTCAAGTGCTTGTATGGTTGTGATACAGGTGCAGATGCAAAATGGACATGCTTGTATTGCACCCACTCTCAGAAGATGCAAAAGGGAAGCCTACAGTGGGAGAATGGCATCCTTTCTTGCAACCAAATTGCAACCCTTGATCGTCACAAAAAGGATCCTAAGTGGGACCCCATTCTACCAATTCCATTGGAGTGGGTACACGTGTGTACTTTGCATGCTAAACTGTGTATACTTGATAAATTACTCTATCTCCATCTAGTGTATGCTTGGAATTTGAGGCCACAGCAAGTATCTACACAATGCATTGCAAAAGCTGAAGAACTACTCTCACTAATGGGACTTCATGGAGGCAATGTGAAGCTTAAGCAGGACAAGAAACAATCAAGAAGGACACAAAATCTTCCTGCTAAAGTGTCCATGGGTGGAGGAAAGGTAAGGAGGTTCTTGTCCAACCATAATGCTGATAAAGAAAAACATACATTGGCTCAAAGCACCCTAGGTTGGGAGTACTGGAAAGATTTGTGTGAGTGCACCACAAATCAAGCTTCACATCTGCGAATTGCTACTTTGAGAGCAAAACTGTGGACAAAAGCTTGATGCATTTATAAAGTTGCTTAGACAAGGTCAAACAGATGAGCTTTATTATGAGAGATTTAGGACGGCATTGGGAGAATTCATATCATTGATGGTAGAAGCATGGGGGGAGTCATATATTACACATTACATGGTAATCGTCCTTAGGTTGAAATTTTGTGCTTTAAACTTGAGTCAGTTTATGTTTCTAATACAATGTTTTTCTTTACAGCATATTCTTTACACACATGCACCATGGTTTGTGGAGCAATGGGGCCCTCTGTCCATTTGGAATACTCAAGGAATGGAGAAATCACAATATAGAGCAAAGGCAGCATACTTCAAGAATACAAGGCATGGGGGTGGTATCGCGCGAAGCAATGCACTACACGAAATGTTCGATTGGTTTTATAGATGTCTAGAGGCCAGGACTCTCAAGCGCAATAAAGTAGAGGTCTCAAGTCTCACAAAAGCGGTTCAACATGTCAAGAAGACAAGGAGATATGCTACTTGGAAGTCCTCAACAGGGAGCCAAGGGGTTGCTCTTTGGTTGCAATGTAGAGTCAGACAGGGGAGGCGTTGGGTCCTAAGAGAGCCCCAAATGTAAAATGTTTGATGAATAAAGTTAACACTATTTTGAGTCAATTCTAGATTCCAAAATTCATAAATTTGTTTGGAAATTGTAGAATTGCATGTGCGACATGGCAGGGTAGAGGGGTGAGTGGGTTGGGAGGGAGGTTGGTGGAGATTAAGTATTATCGAACTTGTGACAAAACAATGGGGGGGGAGGAGGTGCACTCAAAAAACCCTAATTTAAAAGAAAAACCCTCAAGTGCTTTAAAAAAGACTATATAAAGCACTTCAAAACCCTAAAATCCCTCATTTCTATGGCACGAGTTAAACAAACTGCTAGACCCACTGGACGCCATTTAGACACTACCCATTGTCCTCCTCAGAATGCCATGGCCTTCAAACACACTGCAAGCCCCAGTGGTCAAGAGGGCAATGATCACCAGGGATCTGAAGGCGGTTCTCATCATCAAGAGTCCAAGCAACGCGAGTCCCCACCATCCGACTCTCATGGGGGATCCTAGGGATCTCAGCACCATGAGGAATCCTAACACGATGAAGGATCCAAGCACGATCAGGGGTCCTCTCAGTCCTTCCACACAACTAACCATGGAAGTAGAGAGGTCTCCCAAGAGGGGTGAAATAGTCCAGTCAATCCTGATCAACTGCCCCTCCTTCCTCTGTGGGGTCCTGGCGTGGAGCATCTAGATGAACAAGGGGAGCAAGAAAGGCAAAGAGAGATGGAGAGTGATGTGTGTTTCACTTCAGGTGCTATGGGAGCAATTCAAGAGGCAACGGAGCAGATGACAGTAGGTCATTTTGAAGATGCAATTTTATGTGCTATCCATGCCAAAAGAGTAACAATGATGGACAAGGACCTTGCACTCGCCAAGCGCATCCGCTTCGATCCCTCCCTTAGGCCCTAGATGTTGTTTAGGTTCATTTCGTGTAACCTGAATCATTTTGTAAATCTCTGCCCTTAAATCTCTGCCCTTTGAGGCCAATGAATAAAAGATATCTTTATGTTCTATTATTGTTCCCATGTTATTATACATGTTACGTGATGCTTTCCATTAGTTTATGCAAGTTCAGTGTGAATTTGAGTGGTCAAATGATGTTTTTTGGTCAAACAGGCCCCATACGTGCCATAGCAAGTTTTACCATTTTTGGCCTTCCCGCGCGATGCCGAATACATTTGCCTTCTGTCGCATGGTGAGATTCTTACTGGATTTCTCAAAAATGACCATTATAGCGCAAATATTTATCTGATCGCATGCTTTTGAACAGAATAGTGAATGAAAATATTAATGCCAACAACAATTAAAGTTACAAAATGCAATGATAGTATAAAATAAAATTTGTAAAAGAACACAAAATGGGGCACTATATAAAAAGTATAGCTGTATTCATATAAAATAAAATTTCTATACAATAAGGCTTCAGAGCCTTTCTCTCTTCTCTAAAACATTGAGAACATCGGGCTTTGAATTCCCAAATACACTCCTAGCTCTAAACCTAGTCGATAGAGAGTCAACGCTATTATTGTTGCTGGCCAAGGACATGGTTGCTGCCGTCAATGCCATACCTTGAAAATTGGTTCCAAATGCATTGAGGGCAGCCATGCGGTTCACCAAAATGACTTTGTCAGCATTGCGATTGATGTCAGCATGACCAATCACTCTTGACAAGGCCTTGCACTTCAGGAGGCCATCAATGCCAGCCTTGCACTTCAGGAGGCCATCACTGCCATGTGGAGAAAACTTTTTGTGGATAACCACAAAGCGCCTTTTTGCTTGGCCAAGGTAATGTGCTAGTGAGTGATCTCGGCCGAGAAGCTACTGCGAACAAGGCCTTATCGAGATGAGAATAGGTCGACCTCAAATGCCGCCTGCAACAGTCCAACATTACATTAGAATTCCATTAGAGCAAAAGTATACCAACAGAAGAAATTCAAAGCTCATAGTTTCTTACCACTATGGAGTCATCATGCTCAATCCCTTCCTCTTTGTCAATGAGGATGGATCAAGAGGCCTCCTGCTGTCTGGAGTGAGATGTGGAGGCTTCTTCTAGAACATCAGATAGGTCGGAGTACATTGATGTCTCTGCATCTTTGATTTGGGCCAGTGTTAAAGCAAGAACCTCTTCTATTGAATCATCTCCTCCCAAAAACCCAAGTTCTTGCATAGTCGTGTCCACCTCGTATCCACACAGGATACCAAGAGCTTCATCCTCGCAGAGACCAAATACAACCTCTATGTCATGGAGAAAGAGGTATTGTTCTCCATTGACAAGAAGGGGAGCAAGAAACCATATCAGTGTTGCGGGGTCAACAGAGGTGGTGCCCGATGTGGATGGAATTTGAGAAGTAGAATGGGGTTCAGGAGGTCGCTGGAGCACTTCCAGGGCCAATGCAGCTTCCCGCTCCTCAGCTTCTTCATCTATGGGCTCTTCATTGTAGATGTTGGGCTCATCTATAGAAATAAGAGGATCAGAAAGGGCAGGGGCAGGGTCAGGGCTTGAGGTCGAGGCCTCCTCTTCCATTTGTCCCTCCTAGAGAAGGAAAATAAAGGTCATTTCCCGATGACTCCACATGCTAGGAGGTCATCAGTGTCCACCTCTCTAAACCCTAGGTGTGAGTTGGGCTCGAAAGCGATCTAAACGCTTCACGAACTTGAGTTCTTTATTGAACAAGTACTTAAAATAATCAATTGGGACCCATCTTTTTGTAGACTCATCAAGTTGACATGCAAAACTCACGATGTAGTCTTGCATGTACTTGATGAGGTCTTCAAAATCATCTCGGGCTCCCAAGTAGGTGCCTAGGACATCTATGCTCTTATCAAAGATTGGAAATAACTCCTCCTCTCTATCAATTAATGGAGTATGGGAGATGAAATCATGGAAGGCAGACCTAGCAGAATCCATGGTAGTTTGGTAGCTAGGAGAACTATGGCTATGATAGTGGAACTTTGAAACTAAAGTAACTTTATAACCTATATATACCCAAATGTTCTAAATATAAAAAATAAAAAGAATTATAAATTTTTTGGGAAAAACTTGACATTGACATGAAACGAAACCATTCAAAACATCAAAATTAATTGCACCACTATTAATTGGAAAATGTCAAAATCCACAATTGTTCCATCCCACATTTTCTAGACAATCTTCAATATTGCAAGAGGGATAAAAGTGGCACTATGCATGAGCTTCTCTGCACACTTTCCTACCTTTTCACCATTTAAGGTAAAGTGAAAGGACTCATACATGCCACCAATAGGTGTTCCCGCATGTCCCTAAGAGTCCACTGTGACATGACAGTCACATTCTTGACATCTCCTAAATAAGAACCAATACATAAACTTACCCCTGTATTATCATCATTGTTAGAGTCAAGGGGGAGCCAATTGCCACCTGTTTTCTTCTAGCGCCTATATTGGAAAGAAAAATATAACATTTCTCAGGAGATGTGGTACTTGACAACCACATTGTCCTTACATACATGGCATTGAAACAGATCACCCTTTTGTTCATCTGACCTGCTTCCCTAATTCACCCCAAGCAATTCCTCAAGGGCATTCTCATGTAGGCACTTGCATGACCACATGGTTTTTGTTCTGTGCATCTGGATATTATGAAAACAAGAAGCAAAAATGTGCAAAGGAATAAACCAAGACAACCTTACCCATTTAGAGCCAAATGTAAACTTCATGGCCATGCCCACATCCTTTGCAATCTTTTCCTTGTATGATTGCATTGTGCTTGTGTCCATGCTGCAATCCATGTCTTCAAGTTGTGGTGTGGCAATGCATTGAAGATGGCCATAGCCTGATGTCGTCCTTTGAGTAATGTACTTGGCATTATACTAATAGATATTTCTCTGTTTCAAAGCAGAGGTCTTCTCTCCAACATGCATTTGCCTTCCTAAATCCTCATGAATGGCAGTAAACTTACCTAAGAAGCACTCGACTGGTTCCCACTCCTCAAAGTCTGAAGGAAATACATCTACTATGCACAAGTGCTATTTCAAAATACAATTTCAAACTGACTCATTACACTAGTTCTACTTCAAAATACAATTTCAAGCTGACTCATTACACTTCAAAATCTTACACAAAATGCAGACTTACAATGTGATGGTATTGTCGATTGATTGCTTGACGGAGGAAGGCGCATGTCCTTCCCCATGTAGATGTGTTGCACCTTTCAAGAAATCCTTTCTTCCCAAGCTTGAACTTCATGATGCGGCCCTTCCATTCATGCAAAAGATCACCTCTTTTGCTCTTGGGAAGCTTATGTGGACCCTTGGCAGATCCTCTCATGACTATCCAATCATTCAAGATGTAGGTGCAAGGCACCCATTCACCCAATGCATTTTTGCTCATGTGGGACACAAAGTACATGTATGGTCTCCTCACCATGCTTGTATAGTGGTCACAACAGCAATAGTGTACTAGAAAGTGCAGCTTGGAGGGAGAGAGCAGCTCCGATAGAGGGAGAGAGAGGGACAAGGTATAGAGGGTGCAAATGAAGGTTGAGAGAAGCTCCAAGAGGTGCTGTAGCTAGGAATGGAGGGAGAAAGAGTAGAGGGGGATGAGCAGCTGCTCCAAGAGGTGTTGTAGCTAGGAATGGAGGGAGAAAGGGCAAAGGGGGATGAGCAGCCACTACAAGAGGTACTGTAGCTAGGAATGGAGGAAGAAAGAGTAGAGGGGGATGAGCAACTACTACTGTAGGAGGTGTTGTAGCTAGGAATGGAGAGAGAATGAGCAGCTACTACAGGAGGTGTTAGAGAGGGAGAAACACATTGGACCGAGTAGGAGGGGGCAGAGAAGATTCCAAATGAGTTCCCACATTTGAAAAATGGAGGGAGAATGGAGCTGGACCAGAGAAGAGGAGGGGGCAGACCTATAACAAGCTGAGGGGGGAAAAATTTGCCCAGAAGGGCCCATCGCCTCTTGAATGACTTGTAGGTTTGTTTGGGGGAGGTGCATATGGGAGAAGGCTCAAGCATGGGTTGAGGGGGGGGGGATGGTTTGAGTGGTCCCCGGTGTATAGGGGTTGTTTGCAGGTCTGCCCACCCTCCACCTCAACATGGCATTCAAAAAGGAGCACTCCCATTGGTACACCTCAAATACCTCACTAATCCCTTGAACCTAGGAAACACTAATTGGGGGCCCTTTGGAGACCCCAATTCTCCCCTAATGTGAGCGACGAACGACTGTTGCCTCACTTTCTTATCGAATTAGTAGACCTGAAGCTGCATGATCACCTCATGGTGATGAACCCTACCTCCTTTGATCTATGCACCAAGGTGGCCATCCGCATATGTGACAACATGATGGACAAGTTGAATTCAGATAAAGCCGCGGATCCCTCAGAAATAGCTCCATCAGTTAGGTCTTCGAGTGTAGAATCAATCAAGAAGGAGACTAACGAACCCAAGGTCTTGGATATTAAGAGATCTCAACAATGGAAGCAGAATAGAAGAGGTTGAGAGAAAGGGAGAGCTAGAAGAGAGAGCCACACAAGTTTTGGTGGGTGCATAACACCCTAATCTTCTATGTCATCCATATATATATGTGTTTGAGTATTGTACATAACCGAGGTTAAGGTACAGTGGCCTTTAACCCCCCGCAACCTCCCACTTAAAGGCCAATGTGCCTTTAACGGTGAACAACCAATGAGCATACTATACAATGCCCATTAAAACATGGCAATACTCAAACCACTGACTAGGTAGACTCTTTGTCAGCATATCTGCAGGGTTATCATCTGTATGAACCTTGACAAGCTCTATGTGCTTGTCCTCAAGTACCTCCTTGATAAAATGGTGCCTGACCTCAATGTGTTTGGTCTTTTCATGAAAGACCGGATTCCGTGCTAGAGATGAATAGCACTCATGGAATCACTATGCAATGTCGATACATGTGTATGAATCCCCAAATCTCTCACTAGCCGATCAAGCATATAGCCTCCTTGCAACCCTTTGTGGTTGCAACATACTCGGCCTCTGTGGTAGACAAAGCAATCCACTTCTATGTGCAAGACATCCACAACACTGCACCACCTGCAAAGGTGAACACATAACTAGAAGTGGATCTCCTACTATCCACATGCCTTACATAGTCTGAATCTATGTACCCAAATACACACATCTCTCCTCTGCTAAAGCAGATACACACCTCCTTGGTACCCTTCATGTACCTCATGATGCACTTAACTTCCTCCCAATGCCTCTTTCCTGGATTAGCCATATATCGGCTAACAACTCCCATTGCAAATGCAATGTCTGCTCTAGTAGCTATCAAAGCATACATAAGACTCCCAACCGCTGATGCATAAGGAACCTTAGCCATCATGGCCCTCTCCTCATCTGATTTGGGACTATCGGCCTGACTCAGTTTCACATATGGAGGCACTGGAGTACTTACTACCTTCCCCCCTCCATATTGAAACACTCCAATAATTTTGTAATATACTCCTTCTGTGAAAGCCAAAAGAATTTCCTACTCTGGTCATGGGTGATGTGCATACCAAGAAAATGACCTGCAAATCCCAAATCCTTCATGTCAAAGGCCTCATGCAACCTGGCCTTCAATGCATCAAGCTCATAACTGTTCTTGCTAGCCAATAACATATCATCCACATAAAGTGCCAGGAGTATCATGCTATTATCCTTAGCCCTTTTAGTGTAGAGGCAGTGATCAATATCACTTCTTCTGAAACCCCGGGATCGAATGAAAGCATCAATTTGTGATACCATTCTCTTCTTCATGATATCTCTTTCAAGTTCTAGTTGGAGGATCCTATCTTTGAGTCACGTATCCAAGTTAAATAGATGAAAGTAGTTTGAGGCAACATTGCTTTTGCAAGCTTGCTTGGATTCAAGTGTTCTTTTAACCACTTATTTCCCATATATAGTTTCATACATCTCATTTGTGATGTTATAAAAATATTTGAGTTCTTGCCAACTCTTAAATCATCAAATTTTGTCTGAAGTCAGATTTCATGTGCCAACACCTCTCCTCCATTGTTATGATCTTCGATGACTTGGATGGTCCTAGAAGGAATTTTCTTTCCAATCTCTCATATGCAAATCCAAGATCATCTGCAAAAGCTCCATATCCTCTATTGTCACAAGTCCAAGTACACATTTAAGTGTGGTAATCTTCACAACTAGAGAGAATATCTCATCAAAGCCCACACCTTTCTCTTGCTTGAACCCTTTAGGAACCAAATGGGCCTTGTACTTAGGCACATCATCACCTGTGACCTTCATCTTGTAGAGCCATTTACATAGCAATGCTTTCTTTCCATGTGGCAAAGAAACCAAGTCCCAAGTCTTATTCTTTATGAGTGAACTCATCTCTGATTGCATAGCATACTCCCTCTTGCACTGATCCTCGCACATCATAGCCTCTCTATAGCAAGAAGGCTCCCCGCAATCAGTAAGCATCACATAGTCTACCCCTGGAACAAATCTCTCAGGCAGTCTAGACGCTCTAGATGTTCTTCTCAAGGGCATTTCATCTTGCTGTCCCACTTGCATATCAGCCATATTTGGCTCATCATTTCCACCAATAGCATATGAAAGGCTTGTTTTTGTTGAAGATCAATACACACTAGGCTGCAATGCTTGTTGCAAAAAAAACACAGATACATCAGTCAACATTACAATAACAAATGATAGAAGAAATGAAGTAAAATGTATTATTCACTTACTCGAAGTGATAAGGTAAGAGGATGATAGTGATCAAGCTGAAGTCACAGTGTTTAAACCAATTGACAAGATCACTTGTAGGAACCTTTGGATTTCTTAGTAAGGGAGACATGTCGGCATCAAGTACACGAACCTCAATTTGATGTTGCTATGTACACGCTGGTAAAAATATTGTGATCAATGATCAGTGTATAAGCATGAAGATCAATTACATGAGAAAAGAAAAAAGAATTGTATTAGTCACCCACTCTCCTCATGACCTCAAAGCTTGCAAATAGTCTTGGGTCAGTGTTATATCTCTCACAAAAGTGGCATTTTGAAACTTGAGCATGAAATTTAATACCAACTCAATTATCATTAGATTATTTCTAAGGTCCCTTTAATAGTCTGTTGGATGAATTTCATGTTGGAAGCATCCCTATGCTCTTTCATGGCCTACTCAGAACCTTTCCCCTTGTGTCCTTGCTGTGCACGTTACCTCCTCTATATTTATCCCTTCATCCTTTG
The DNA here is from genome assembly GCF_047967505.1 of Dipteris shenzhenensis. Taxonomy (NCBI): domain Eukaryota; kingdom Viridiplantae; phylum Streptophyta; class Polypodiopsida; order Gleicheniales; family Dipteridaceae; genus Dipteris; species Dipteris shenzhenensis. Next base: position 27,609,335 of record NC_141614.1, on the reverse strand, counting down.
GTTTCCTTGTTGGTGGCACAAATAGAATATTCCTCATTTTTAGGTCCACCCAATTGCTTTCTTAAGCACATTATTAATGCCATGATGATTTTGTCCATGTTATTTGCAATCCCATGTTGAGAAATGATGTGTCACAAAACAATTCTGTGGGTGACCATGATCTAGCATTTTGTTGGATTTAGGGAGATTCCATACTCCATGCATTTGATTAGAACTCCTTCAAGGCATTTTAAGTGGTCTTTCTTGTTGAAGTGGACACACAAATCATCCAAGAATACCTGTAGAAACCTATTTAGAAATGACTGGAAAGCGGTGAACATGACTATTTGGAATGTGGCCAAGGCATTACATAGGCCAAAGAGCATGACTCTAGACACAAATATGCCCCATTTTGTAGCAAATGTTGTTTTTGATTGGTAGGTAGGAGAAATTTGCACTTGGTTATAGCCACTAAATCCATTCAACAAGCTCTATATCTTGATTCTAGTCACCTGTTCCAACACTATTTCTATTAGGGGTAAGGGATAGCATTCACATTGTTTGAGTTAACATATATCCTTAGTTTCTTGCTGCATTGAGGCATGATGATGATGGGTGAAACCCAATCAATGTGCTCTATCTCATAGATGAATCCTACATCTACGAGTTTTTCCAGCTCATCATAGACCATGGTGCCATATTTTGGATTTGTTCTATATGGTCCACATACTTTAGGGTGGGCACCGTCCCTAATAGGTATCGTGTGTATTGCCACTTCTGGTGAAATTCCCTTCATTTCCTTATATGACCATGCTAGGCAGTATCGGTATTCCATTAGGAGTGCTTTTAGCTTTGTTTCATCTTCTTGTGTGAGTTGTTTCCCAATGAATACCAATTTCTCGTCCTTGCCTTCAAAAGTGAGGTTTATTGTTCTAGTTTTGGTTGGTCTCTCATAGATTGGAGTCTCTCCAATGTTTTAAGTTTCTTGGAGTTCATATTCTCTTACTAGTCTTGGCATTGCTATGGAGACACTACCACTAGTGTAGTTATTAAAGTACTCTAGTACTTTAAAAAGATTAGCCTTTGATGGTGTGGAACTAGCCTTACTTGGGCTATGGTCACTGGGTGGCATAGTATCATTAAGCCGTTTTTGAGGCTCTTGTAGACTTTCTTTTTCTGGAGTTTCATTCATGTGACTTAAAATTCTAAAATTTTTTATGTTGGAAAGTTTGGGGTAACTTTTCCACTAGCAAAGTATTCCCAAGTAATGGTTCATTTGTTGTGCATACTCCTTCAAGTCCATTAGGGGACCATTCAAGAGAAGGTGGCTCAGATTTTGGGAGAGTTGGCTTGGTAAGATACAACTCTATGATCCTAGTTTGGACTCGTTCGAACTCAATGAAGTAGTCGACCTTGGCTTTGCGACGGCGATGTCTTCCTTTGGTTTTCTTGCAGGACCTTTTGCTATCATTAATCTTTGGAGTTTTGACTTTAGGGAGTTCAACAACCATTAGGGCATGGAGAATGGCTAAATCATTGTCAAAGATATGGTCTTCTAACTGAGGTTTTTCAGCCCAATGTCCCAAGCAAACTTTAAGCCATTATTGTCATTGATAGCTTCTTCAGGATCACTATTCCATTCAAGGTCAACCATAAAGATTGGCAATTATGGCTCTATTGGTATATCATGTGTGAGTGGAGGTTTTACCTGCATGACCTTAGCATCAATTTGTGAGAAGATTGGATCTAGTGTATGGCAATTGTCAATGGTCACTAATGCTTGGATCCAATTGTTGACATTTCTTTGTGTATCTCCTACTAAGGCATGTTGCTGTAGGAGGTCTTATTTTCTTGAAATTGTTGTTAAAGAGGTTTCATACAATGCTCTAGGAACAATTGATTTTATTGCTCCTATCCCCACATTTACTTTTACTGTCATGTCGCAATTCTATATTGTCAATCTATTAGTTCCCCAATCATGGAGGAATAAAGCTTCACACAACTAAGGATGTCGAAGCAAGATTTGATAAGATTTCTTAGGGAGATTCAAGATTGTGAATTGAAGAGTAAATCAGAATCCTCTACTTTTGTGGATACTCCATTCACTATACTCAAGGGATTTGCATGTGAATCGTCTACAAGGCATATGTTGAAATGAGCCTTTTGCATTGGTGGGAGACCCCATTCATTATAGAGATCCTTGTACAGGTTATTCACTCCTGCTCCACCATCCACAATGGCCTGGATCTCATCATATGCTTTATGGATCAATGACACCGTGATGTTGCATATGTCATCTCTTTCACCCATCGTTATAGGGATATCTTCTATGTCTTCCATATGTGGAGAGTGTGGCACCTTCAAGTTGGTGTGGCAATACATTATGTTCTAGATCTTGTGGCTGGAACAGAGGATCAAGTACAGTGTCAATACTTCATGGGGCCAAGTCAGGGATTGGATCTTGTGCTTTCTTGTCAGCCTCAAACTGAGCTTTTTCATTTTCCACCCATTGTTGAAGTGTTTGAAGGCAAGCCTTGTCCACTTCTACATTAGAGTATGGAACTTCTTTTATTTTAGGATTTAGAGCTAATGTTGATGTGCTTGGCAAGGGTATAGGTACTTGTACTTTCTTTTGGAGAGGTCTTCTTGATTGAATTGGAATAGTAAGCCCTTTGATCGCCTCTTTTTGATGGCATGTAATTACATGCACAGGTTGTGATAATATGCTTGTAGGCCCTAGACTTTGATGGTCCACCCTAATAATGTCGATTGGGACATCAAGCTTAGCCTCATTTTGTTGTGGTACCTTGGTTTTCATGGGACAATCCATACAAGCATGGCCAATTCCACAATCTTGGTAGAGTGGTTGGAAATTAGCGGGGCTACAATGATGAGGGCATTCTATGATCTGGTGATTCTCTCCACAACTATAGCACTTGATTGGCCCTCGATATGTGATTTGCATAGATAGGGATCAAACCTTCTGCTCCTTCCACATAGTACACTGGGAACTCAGCTTCATAATCAAATTGTGAATCCACTTTCTTGGCTTAAAGTTGTTGTATTGGAATTGCTGGAGGAGATGGATCCACTTCCTTGGCTTGAAGTTGTCAAGTATTGGAACTCTAGAGGAGATGGATTTGGCCCTCTTGGATATTGTTGTGGATTTGGATTTTAGATTAATTGTAAAACTTGGGTTCAGATGGGAATGGGATTCAACTTAGAGCTAGTGGTGCTTGTGTAAGTGCTGCTTGCCTGTACACTGGGATGGGTGCCGATTGATATTGTTAAGGTCGGGGGAGGGTTGGGGTGGGTTTTTGCACATTTTGAAGTTGCAACTATTTTCATCATACCTGCCAGCTATGTAGATGTGGCATCACAACCTTGGTGGTGGATTGGTTTGTGCATTAATCTTGGCTATTAGGATCGTACATTCACTTGTTGTATGATAGGCCATGCAATGTGGACACCATACATTTTCTCACCTTGGATAAATCTGAGGTGGTGGCTAAGATATGTGAAGCTTTTGTTGCATGGCATGCATCATTTCTTCTCTTAGCTTCATGTTCATGGCCTCTAGGTGATCTTCATTATATGTTTCTTACGTGGACTTGGCTTTGCCTTTTTTAGAGTACGTATCTTATGCACTTTCTCTTCTGTCATCACTCATGGCATCAAAGTCTGTCATGCCATCCTTGATGTCAGTTGATGCCGCATGAGCAGCACTAAACGTTTGGAACCACATGTTGGCTTTTTCCCATGGCTTCTGTAGGAAGAGCAGGGTGCTCTAAGTATGCAGGGCTCCAAGGCTTTTTGTCACCTATAGATATATCAATTTTATCGTCTGTAGTATAAGTGTAGCTTAGGACCTCGGGTCATATTCCAGTGAGAGACATAGGCTTAATTGTGGTAAGAAAACTTGGTGCATGTTTGTATGAAAGGAACATGCATCATCATGGTTGGCATATGAAGGCTTTTGCCTCCATTGGGGGTTGAACGGTTTAGAAAGAGTTTAAGGGCTAGAGAGAGGTTCGGAGTTTAGAAGGGGTTCAAGGTTTAGAAGACGTTATAGGGTTCAAAAGGAGTTTCAGGGTTTAGGAGTTTCAAGACTTAGAGAATTCCAGGGTTCATAAGGAGTTTTAGGTTTAGAAGGAGGATCCAATGTTCAGAGTAGAGTACACGGTGGAGAACTCGTCTCCCTCATAAATCATGGAGGTCAAGGGATGAGGAACTAGACTAAGAGAGAAAGGGTGTAAGCAGAGCAGAGGAGAGGGAGAGGAAGAAGGTGTAAGAGCATGGGGGTGGGGAAAAGAGAGGGGGAGGGAGGAGGAGACGGAGAGGAGGAGGTGAAAGGTTGGAGGAGAGGGAGAGAAGGAGTTGTAAGGTTGGAGTAGCAGGGATTAGGAGGCAAGGTTAGGACATGCTTTTGGATGTAGAGTGCAAGGGATCATGGACACGTGGAGACACTTTCATGGAGCACCAAAGTAGAACTCAATACAATGCCCCAAAGAGTGTGGGCTTCATTCCATTATGGGGTATTTATACAAGTTGGAGAGATTCTCTCTCTACATGTAGGAATTATAAGACATCCTCTCTCTACATGTAGAACTTGAATCTAGGATGCGCATGTAGAAGTTCCATGTAGGAGTTGGATGTAGGAATTGCATGTAAGAACTACATGTAGAACTTGCATGTAGAACATGCATGTAGGAGTTGCATGTAGGACTTGCATGTAGGAAGGAGGATGTGCACACTTTTTGAGCAAAAACCTACGAGCGGAAAAGTCCGAGCGATAATTTTTGACACCAACCATGCTTGTATATTTCTCAAAGAAATATACAATTCTTTCTTTTTTTCTCATTTATGGAACCATATACTTACTTATTTTTCATTATAACCCTCATTTTAGAGAACATCATCTATATATGAACAAATAGTGAACACTTTAGAAACTCCTATAAATACCTCCCTACCATACTCTCTTTTGAGGATTATGGTAATTAAATCAATTTAAAAGAGTTTCCCTAATCTTTAGCAATCCCATATTTGAAGCTCTCATATAACAATGTATACCATATTCCTTGGATGAGCAGGAAAAAGATATTGGAAACCTCATACTTGAGGCCATTATTTGTGTACCAAGGAAAATGTATTTTGTTGTGCAACCAAGCAAAATGCAACTGATGATATAGTCTTGAGGGGTCCCCTTCAAGGGCAAGGGCCATAAAAATATGCCATTTCTGTCCAGTGGCATCTTGGATATTGTATAATGCACGTAGATATGGCCCTTGCCCCTAGAGGGGACCCCTCAAGGGCCATATCGTCAATTACATTTTTTGAAATTTATGAAGAGGACCCCCAGTGAAAGGTGGAGTTACTATGGGCATATAAGTCGGCAGAGTCAAGCAAGTAGAGTGTAATCTGAGTGTGTGAAGAGGTCTACCATTGTGCGGCAGACTGACCTCAAGAGTTGGGACATGCTTGCTATAGAGAGGTTGATAAGATTGTTGGGAGTCTAAAATTTCCTTGAAAGAGCAAAATGTCATTGTGTTTTGAAATAATAAAAATCTTGCAGACATTTCTTGAACTTGTGGATATTCTCAAAATGCTCGTAATACCTGGTTTTGTATCGACATGCTTCCATGTTAGTACTTAAATGTTTTAAGTAGCCCGGTGGTTGAAATCTGATGGTAAACTATACCTAGTCTAAAGGGAACTAGCACTGTGGAACAAATTTTAGGATAGCACAACAGTAGTGTAGGGATAGCACGGTAGTAGTGCATGATAAGTTATTGCCAGTGCAGTGGTTTGTTGCACTAGAAGATGAACATCCACCAGCGTGGTGGTTTGCTTCAAAGTTATCCCCCTCTTCCAGATAGTCAGTCAGGTCATCAAAACTCTCCCCAAACTGTGGGTCTCTCCATTGTTTGTCACTCGGTCTGAATGTAGAGGAAAACTTGAACTCGCTCCCATGTCTTCACAGTTGCAATGTTTTCACAATCGTAATGATCCCCTATGATGCACGCACTATAGAAACAAGAAAGTTTTCTCATTTTAATCAATTGGTTTTTTGAAAAGCCCCATATGCTGTGCAGACCACGAACTCCTTTAATTTTCTTGCAATCGTGCTAGCTTTTCCTTTGCAATTCATCCACTTTCACTTCATGGAACACTCTGCGTACTACAGTATTCTTAAGGCTTTGTTTACTGTATGTTGAATGCGCACCTGTGGAGAGGTTGGCTATAAGCCATGTTACATCATCATGGGCATCATTGAGTTTTTCTTGAGGACATGCTAATTAGTGTTTAAACAGATCTTGCTTAATAACAGCATTGCATCCATCATGTTCACCCTTGCCATGGCTAGACCCAAAGAAATTCCACATCATGTCTAGACTAGTTAGGGATTTGAACCTTGAGACGAAGTAGAATCCATGTGCTGATTTAAATTGAGAAGCAGACCATCTGACCACACCCAATGTTGTTTTGTATTTTTTGCATGGGGATTTTCATTTTTCAGCCATTCCGAATGCAATAGAAAACCATGCTGCACAAATAGGGTGTCATGTTCCCTACTATCATTTGAAATGTAGAAATGGTAAGTGCGTTGCACTGACTTGGACTCTTGTGAGTTAGCAAGTAGATTGGCATCAGGCGTGGAAGAATCAAGCAAATGTGTATACATGATATGCACAAGAATTGTCTGCTTGTTGTACTAGTGAGCACTTTGTATCTCATCTTCTTCTTGAAAAGAATAAATTTCTACAAAATCTATGACAGATACAATAGTGTCACCGGGAAAAGTGGCAAGGCATGTCCTGAACTACTTATCTTGCTAGGTGGCCTTGAAATTATGAAGCACATATTTTGGGATAGATTGAACCACGTTTCCTACAAGCTCCCTTGGCTGGGTGCTCTTATATGACAACAGTCATCTCTTTTTATCGGATCCTTCAACATTGACATTTTAAAATCTCCTCCATTTTAGAGCAACGTGGTTTTCTTCCCCCATTTCATTTGGACAAACATTGAATGTCTTCTTCTTCAACTTCAAACGTCAATGCTTGTGTGCGCCGTGAATGCATTTAATATTCCTGTGCCATTCACAGTCTCCCTTTGGACAAACCACTGGCTCCCACAGAAACCTCAGGCTAAAAAAGCTACCCTCCCTTGCAACACATGATGAGGATCCAGGTGGCCTATAGACTACGCATTCATTGGGGAGGCATGGGCATCGATCCCCATGAAGCATTCATGACCATATCTCAAGTCATTCAGAGCTTGCCAGGCCAGGTCAAAGTCTATGTGTGTTTTGCAACAAAAAACATTCCTGTCTTTGAGTTTCTTGACGTACTAGGGCTTACAATGCTCAAAGCTCCTCTGCCCAATTGAAATGTCGGGATTTGATTCACAAACTTGAGATACAACTTTGTCTACTGACCCAACATGCGGGAACAACAAAACAATGAGCCCCCTTTTTGCTACTACTAAAAGAATACAAAACACAGTCTAATTAAAGTTTATAATGAAGCAAAACAATTTTCAACCACTGCGCTGGTTTAGGACAGTCACAAATTCAATCACCGGGCTGGTTTATAACATGTTTAGGATAGTCACAATTTCAACCACTGTGATGGTTTAAGACACTGTCACAGTATCAACGATCAGGATGGTTTAGCTTGACAGTCTCAACTTCACATATTAGACAATAACAAGTATATTACTTTTCATTTCTGAATTTCACCATTAGAAAATAACAATATATTGCTTTTCATTTCTGAATTCCATAATTTTAGCAGTCATATATGACCCGAATAGCAGGAAATTAAATTTAATGAATTAATTACTAAGAAACACAACAATTTCAACCACCGGGCTGGTCAATAACTAATGTCTATTCAACCACGCTGATTCAGGACAATCACATTACTGGCGATTGAGCTGAAGCAGTCACGGTTGCATGATGTTCCAACCACCGATATGGTTTAGTAAGATAACAATATATTGCTGTTAATTTCTGCTCAACCATGCTAGCGGGCTAGACAAGAACTAATGTCTGTTCAACCACGCTAGTTTAGGACAATCACATCACTGGCGATTGAGCTGAATCATCCTACGGTTGCATGATGTTCCAACCACCGGGCTGGTTTAGGACAATCACATTTAGTCGATGCCTAGTTTAAAAATGAAACAAGTAAACTATCACAAAGCTCAATCACAAACAACCACCATGCTGGTTTAGGCACCACTGACCTACATTGTATCTACCATGTGTATGATGTGCTTGTCAAACACCTTGCATCCCGTCCGCTTCTTACAGATGTCCTTTATATTTGGAAAAACTCTCGTATTTTTGTGCCAAAACGTCGTCACTGTAGCAATGACTCCCGCACTTAGGCTATCTCTCCTTTTCTTGTGTTCTGTTGAAGCCCACAGACTTCTTAGATCGGGATGATCGTGCATTGCTTTTGCTCTATGTTCAACCACTGGAGCCACGTTGGTCCTTCTGATTGACAACATCTTCGACATTGTGCGCCCAAGCCATTTCTCCTTTGTTTCATGGGCCCACCAACATAGCTAATGTCAGCCTCTTTGTAGCTAGTTGATCTAAGCTATGCACCCCTTTCACTTTCTGTTGGCCATTTCTCAGGTTAGAGAGCATCATCTCTTGGGCGTGCATCTCCCGAGGTGTTGGTAGGGTTGTTACTCTATGAAGTTTAGGGTGCAAGATAAAGCTTGTGAAGACTCAAGACAAGTAATCACCTGAATGGCCTGATTTTGCTGCCTTGAATGCTCCCACCAATCATGACACCACAGCTCGTGTTCTTTGCTCCGATCGCAATGATCAAATGCGTGCATCTACAACTGCTTCTTGGTGTTGCTCTACAATGAGTCTTCTTTGTTCTCATTATTTCCCCCTTTGCAGATGTTGCAAAAATGCCTTCTATTGCCGATTCGATACCGTGCCAGTGCTTTCCTTGACCCACACTATGTTCCTTGTGCCTTGACCTGGCTTTTCAGCTTTCCTATCCCGTAGCCTCTGTCTACTTCTCTTGCAAGCCATGGTGAGCTGCATGTTGTGCCATTGACGCCATGGCCATGATCATTCCAGAATAGACCCAGAGAAGCTAGCTGGTGAGGCAAGCAAAGAATAGAAGACAACTTACCCAAAAGAAGACAATGGAAAACCAAAGTCTGCGCAAGGTCATGTCGAGGTGCGTGCAGATTGTAGGGCATTTGCAGGGCAGAGGCAGGTTGCAGGTACTTAATCTTCCAAGATTTGATGGGTGGGTGGTGTGAAAATTTGAAATTTGTGGGAGTAGCGAAATTTCAGCCGCTGGTTTTTCCCACTCCAATGATACATGTCAGTAGAATTGGATATCCCAAACAAGTGCAATGTGGCCTAAAATGCTTCAAAACACAAATAGGCTAAAGGGCATGCTATCGGGTTTGATGCTGTGTATTATTAAATGCAATGACCTTTGGGATGCTTATGAGCCTTATAACAAGCAAGTGCATGGAAAAAGAAAGGATTCCAAATTGTAAATAGTGTTGGATTTATTAAAATATATTTGCACATACACAAATCGCACTTTTCCAACTTCTTCTATTTTAGGGTGAATATAGATACCAATACCAATAACTATCAATGTTTTAAGACCACCATGCACTAGACCCGATAGTTTGGATTCTAAATTTTCAATCCATTTTGGTTTTCAACAAATCAAAAGAAAGCTAGCAATGATGCCACAATCTTATGTGTTTCTCTTAGCATCAATCCGTTGTGTCCAAAAATGCTTGCCCTCACAACATATATCATTGAGCATAGTACACTACACCAAGGCAAAATTAATTGAATAGGCAATCTAAATTGTTGAAGGCTCCTAACTTATGCATAACATTCTATATAGCAACCTTTTGCATGCATACTCTAATTCTTCCATTGTGATATGCATCCCCTCATCTCTCCTTGCTCTCTCCATTTTGTCAATTAGCCAATCGACATGAATATCCTTTGGAAGTGCTCTTAGATGCTCAGGGTATGGCACACGAGATCCATGGTTTGTATGAAAGAGGGCCCTTTCTCCTTGTCTTCTTGCCTTTGCATCCTCATATCTTATCACCCATCTTTTCATCACATCACTATTAAGCATGCAATAGAGGCTTAGATTATTAAGCAACTCCCTGTCCATTATTTTGCTCCGTTCTTTCCCTCGAGGCACAATAGAGGTCATCCTTAGGTCTTAGTCATCTGTCCATAGTCATGGGAGAGAGCTATCCACGTCAACAAGAAAC